>NW_008582748.1:0-10417 GCF_000691845.1 Merops nubicus | reverse complement strand
TTTTCTATATAAGTCCTGATCTGAGCTAGAACAGAACTAATACTCTTCAGTGATCTTATTTGTCAGGTAAGTGCCTTGTAACTAATTGCATTTTCTGAAGTTAACAGCAGAATTTCACAGCCAGTCTCTGCTTCTAACAGTGGTAACACTTGATGTTTAGAGCTAGTATCAAGTATTGGTGTGTCCAGAAAGGTTCTTGCTTGTACTTGCTCCTGTGCAGACCAAGGTCACTGCTACATCTTGGGAACCATGTTTGAGCTACAGAAAGTAAAAGGTTGTATGTGCAGAGAGGCAAGGACAGGACAGAATCCAGTTCCTGCTGCTGCTGAGTCCATTCTGGGACTTCCCCGGTGCCTGTTCCTCAGCACCAGTGGTGTTGGTGACATAACTGCCATCAGGGGGTTGGGTTCATTATTTATGTATATTCTATTTAACAACAACAACAATAATCATAATAATAACAATAATATTTTTTGTTAAAGCTGTTTGCTATTTCTTTTACAATCCATAACTATCTCTGCCTCATTCCCTTTCTCTTCTTGTTTGGGAAGAGAGAGGGTTTAACAGAGAGCATCTGACATTCCTATAAAGACCAGCCCAGCCCCAACCTTTGACAATGTAATAGAATACTACCTGTAGCTCAAGTATTTGGTTATCATTCTTCTCCTCTCCACATTATATTTAAGCATCAAATGCTCACAGACAAGGAAAAGATCTTAATACCAAAAGTAACAGGCAGTGTACCTATAATGTGTATTTACATGTGTGAGCATCAGGCTAGGAGTAAAGTTTCACATGTAGTAAGGCAAAAGAAGGGATTTAATGCAAGAATTTCTTCCATGTGACTCAGCTCATTCCCTTTTCATCTTCCATGATTGTTTAATCAAAATGTTGCAGCTCTTTTTTCCTGAGGTATGTGTCAGACTCTTTTTGAAAGCTTTGAGAGTTTCCTGTGTTTCTGTAGTGTATGTGAACCTTGTATAGGAATGAGTCAGTCAGAAAGGACAACAGATTCCACAAACAATCAAAAAAGATTTAGGAGGTGTAAGCCTGGAATCCTTGATCTCAGCTTCCCAAATGTCTGCAGGCACTTTAGCTGGGCATTGCAAATAGTGAGAAACAGTCTGCTGACAGGAATTAGAATGGCATCAAGTTATATAAATAGAATGTAGTTCAGGGGGACTGTGGCGTGAGTTTTACATGTGAATGAAATATAGGCCAATTTCAAAGTGAACTTAACCCAGTTTCAGGAATCAAAAGATGCCCTGAATTATTCTTCCTTGACCCAAAATTATACAGCCTCAGCAGTTAAACAGTGACACGCTGCTGAGTTTTCTGTGAAGGTGTTTCATTCCTCAGAAAATCTAAGCTAAAATTCAAGTCATGTCTCCAAAGCTGTGAATTTAATTGACCCAGAGCGTATTATTATAACAGGCCCAAGAAGTTTCTTATGCATGATGGTCCTAACACTGTTTCAACAATGATTTGGCTGGGGGAGAGAAGGAACGTCATAGTTGCCACTCAATATGTCTGAAAATATCTGTACTTCTGTTGCAGAAGAGGAAGTAACATGTTCTTTACTCATTCAGGAGGTCTGAGGGATTCCCTTTTCTTAGCCGATGTGTCATAAGCCTCATCTCCATTTACATATATTTGACTTAAACTGCCATAAACTCTTTGATTTCCAGGAAACTTGTGGTTGCAAATGAAAGGACATTTAGACCTCCTGTTCTTGATTCTGTGTTTCCTTCACAATTATTCTCAGAGAATGACAATCCCGAACTGCTTCTACCATGCACAAAAAGCCTCCACACAGAGTTGTAGAAACCTGTTCACTCATCTACACTTTCACATTCTCTTCTAACTTAAAAATATGTTCCTGCTTCTGAAGCCTGGTTTGAATTCCTTCTTGTGGAGCATACACAGCAGTTACTTCTCCTGTTGTATATGTAAGCTCTTGACTGACACAGGAACTTTTATTCTTGCCACAGCTTTCCTCCTAAAGACACATTACCCGTCCTTACTCATTTTAGACCTCACACCAAACATTAAAAGAGCATCAGACAGCTTCCCCTTCACCAAAAACCAATCTGGGATGACCCTTATGTAGGAAAGGGAAACTTGTTTTCAGACATGAAGCAGGCAAATACACAGAAAGATGGATTTCTGTAGCTGTCAGTGAGACAGTACCTTTCAAGATTATTGCACCAATTTTTGCTTGTTAAAACGTGAGCTTTTTATGATAAAGTTAGTGTACCAGTATATTTCCCAGGTGTGAGTCACAGACTTGAGAAATTGGCCTTAAAATGAGATGGCATGCTATTGCAGGGAGATTTTCCTTTGTCTGAGCTGTGTGCACATGAATTCATTTCCAGGCAGACACTTTTCAACCTGACAACAACAGTGTGCTCCGTAGTGAAATCCATCTCTCAAATTGCTAGCAAATCACAGGACATGTTTATCCTGCCAACCTCCAGGACTATGATTTTTGCCCCCTGCTTCAAGCTTTGAAGAGGAACCATATTAGTCCCAAGAGCCCTTCAGATAAACACACTTTCTCACACTAAACACTATAGTCCAATGACTCACTCAGGCTGTTATCTGAGATCCTTCTGCCTATTATCTAAACATGCTGCTCTAATCCTGAATCAATGGAAGTCAAGTTTCAAACTACACTACTGGCAGCTTATCTCAAGAAAATATAAAATGCATTTTTTTGTCGGTAATTATATTTTAATGGACCTTTACAACATGTTCTTTTAAGGGAAAAAATAATTTTATAGCAGTTTCTGCTAGGTACTGTGGTGAGTAAATGAAATATATGTGCTTTTTAAAACATAGTGATAGTGAGTTAAGCAGGAACCATTAACACAGTGGATTAGGTGAAGAACACAGATTTTATTTTCTCTATTCATTGTTGTTTCACAGGCTGATGATAGCAAAAAGCAAAACTATAGCACTGAAAATTTGGTGGGATCACAGAACAAACTGTTCTGTACTTTTAAGGGACAACTAAATTCTCTCTCATCACCAAGTCACTTTATTTGAAAACAGACAGATTTTGAGGAAAAAAATTATTTGGCACAGATAATGAGTGAAAAAAAAAAAAAAAAAAAAAAAAAGATAATGAGGGAAAAAAAAAAAAAAAAAAAAAAAAAAACAGTTCAAATAAATCATAGATAAAGTTGCAAACCTGGCTCCAATTTCCTTCAGATTATGGTCAAAAAAAATTTTTTGGCTTCAGTGGGAAGAGATCTAGGCATATGCTTTAAAAAAAAAAAAAAAAAACCAACCAAAATAAAAGAGTATATTAGTTTAGCAAGAACAGGCAACTAGCAAGTAAGATTACCAACTTCCCTTTCCATCCCTGTCAGTAAATGAATCATGGTGCAATAAAGGATGAATCAGTTTGTATTTCTAGGTCTGCATTTATCTTTCCGACAAAGAGGTGCAATAAGATGTTGCAGGGAGCAGGCATTTGGGGTGAACATCAGGGTTTATTGAGTCTAGCAATACTGATTTCCTGCCCATTGCTACCACTCAGCTTCACTAAAGTAGTCAATGCTGGTGGTTCCATACTGCAGGTATGGAGGAATACTTATTGCCTATTAGTTTCCAATAAATTCTTTTTTTTTCCCTTTAAATGTTTTCTTCTTTTGCTGTTCTTTGTCTTAACCAATAATTTGCAAAAATAGATAAATATACAGTGATATTGAATGATTTATCACTTTTTAAATAAAGAACATTTAAAAGAAGAAAATACTTAACTACAAAGTCTGACAAAAGTGTAATTTTTTATTTATTTTTTTTTTCCTTTTGTATTTTGGTATGCATTGTATGGAAAACACCACTGTAAACAAATCCAGTGTGATTAAACTTCATCCAGGTCCTCCACAATACTGTGATTATGTAAATTTGCCTTTTTTTCTACCATTACAGACTGTATTGTATACTTTTTCTTTCCACTACTGCACAACACTGCAGCCCTTCGAAGTTACTTTCAGCAGACATTGGATGTCTTTAAGTGTGTCCTGATTTCTTTATATATATATATATATGCAACTGCCCTATATCATCTCACTAGGAATTCCATTTTACAGAGTTTTTTCTGTCAAAAGCTTACCAGGTACCAAGCAGCTCTATACAGATCAAGCACTCCAGTAGGCAGAAAACTGTTTTCTACCTGTATGAATTTTCACAAAATTCACATCAAAAAGGTGTTTCCAGGACTGAAAACTTGGCTTTTATGCTGAGAAAACAGGCATGTGTAATGGCACCACCTGGTGCCACTTGACCTGACAATAACAAATGATCAAGAGCAGGGTGTTAATGCTTCTCAGGAAAAATGGGTTGTCCTGAAGAACCATGATTTTCAAAACTTGTATGTCTTTTATGCTATTCTTTATCTGCTGGATGCTCTACTAATACACTGAATTATAGTATCTCCGGACAAAAACAACCGAAGAGAACAAAAAGTTACAGTTTTATCTGAATCATCCAAGCTTTTGTATTGTGAACCTGCATAAAATATTTTGCTTGAAGAGGCTTTCTAAAGATGTTATTCACATACTACACTAACAAAAGGAGTCTGTAAAAGCCTAAAACCAAAAGATACCTTTTACAGCTGAAGTTTCAGTAGTTTTGCCCCAGAATCTGGAAATGTTCTCCTTGCAGTCTAAAAAAAAACAAAAAAAACCAAACAAAACAAAACAACAACAAAAAAAAACAACCAAAACCAAAACCAAAACAAAAAAAAAAAACCAAAACAACACCAAAACACAACCACTACCACCAAAAACCAAATAACCCAAGAGAAAAAAAACAAAGAGCAAAATAACAACAAAAATGTCCAAACCCAAAAGAAAACAATGACTACATTGCTTGTCACCTCTGTTTTATAATCTGAGGAATGTTAATGCATCTATCCAGATTTTATTCTTTTTTTTTTTTTTAAATTAAGAGTAAAGTAGAATTTCAAGGAAATGATTAATGAAAATATGGACTATTTTCCTTTTATTTGTTGTGGGTTTTTATAAACTATATTTCACATAAATATTTTTGTTACTTCCATAGTAGAAAGCTTGCATAGATATTTGTGCCTGATTTTATTTTTTGCCTAACATTTGAGGAGAAGAAATTGTTTCCACAGAAGTTCCATGTCATTATCAGAGCAGCAGGATGAAGTGAACTGAACCACATCAGGGAGCAATCTTTTTCTTAAAAAAAAAAAAAAAAAAAAAACAACTTAGCAGTAGCTTAGTTGATTATACCTGTGTAGGAAATTAGATCTTCTCGTACTTGCAGTGTGGTTCTTGATCAATAGCTTGAAGCAAGCAGAAGTAGTCAGACTCCAGAACTGCAGATGAGTTGTGTCCTTGCATTGAACAGTCTTGGCATATCTCAGAAGCTACTCAGCATCTTTCAGGATCTATTGACTTAACCTAGATAATTAATGACTTACATTTTTAGAGCTCTTTGTCCTCACTGCTTTTTTTTTTCAAAAGAAATGGGAACTATTCACCTGTTTTATAGGGTTTAACACAGAGGTTATGGATCTATCCACCCCATGGGTCTATGGGGTGTTGTTATCCCACAGAAGTAAGTTAGCTTCAGTTAAGCTACTCCTGATTTACTTTAGAGTCTGGATATTTCAGTAATGGGTCTGGATGAAGACTTTGGTGTGTGCTGAATGTAAGACGTGATGATCAGCTCCTTAAAAACTTAGACTTTTGTTTGAATTTTTAGAGAGGAATTGGTCCCATTGACTATCTCTCAGTGTGGCATAGCTGTGTTTCAAGTGAAAGTGCCTTAGAGACACTTTGTGAACTGCTCACAGTGGAGATGTTGCTGCTGTTTCAGCTAAGGCTTTGCTCCCATAAGTCACGAGAAGGTCACAGTGTTGCAGGACTTTATCATTAGGTCCCATTCCAATGACTAGTACTGTGGACACAATGATACCCAGCCATCTCACTTGCACCAGAAACGTTTGTGCAAATGCAAAAAAAAAACCAAAAACAAAAACAAAATCCCCACAAACAAAACCAAAAAAAAGAGTGGCATCTTCATGCTGGAAAACACAGAAACTTGACAATATAGTCTTTTTGTGCCAAAGAGTCATACCAAATTTTAATATTGAAAGCAACAATCAGTGCAGCTATAACACAGCTATTTCACACTCCTATTAGTGATGATTCATGTAGTTCCCCAGGGAGCACATCCTTCAGATAAACACTGAGCAAAATTTCAGTAGCGGAAATGAGTGCACAATGGATTAAATGTTACAAAAGTCTGAAATAACCACCGTGCAGGTTGTTTTTACTTTTTTTCTTTTTTTTCCCCCTCTTCAGATTTTTAGCACAAATTATATCTCTGCTGATGAGTAAGGCACAGGGGAAGGAAAGGTAATACCTATGTTGTGGAATTTTTAAGTTAAGCACACTTGTTATGGAAGTCATCATGAGAGAATACATATGCAAGCCAGAGTGTCATTTGCAGTTATTTGTCAGAGCAATGAGGTGTCTGACTCCACAGCCTCCTGCTTCACTTCTGCAAGGTTACACAAGCCTCACTGGGGATGATGGCAAGTCTGCAGTGCCCGTGTAAGCTGATGAGCTTTTTTGAATCCCTGGTGAGCCCTTGCTTACAGCTGCAGTCATTACCTCTTCACTAGTGGGTTGCTGTCTTTTTTTTTTTTTTTTTCTCTGCTGTTTACTAAAATGTAATTACCAAGCTATTAATTCTTTCCCTTTACCATTTATGATGCATTTGTGATAAAAGGTGAAAATTGGCTTTATTCTTTCTTGCATACTGATGAGGAGAGGGGAAAAGTATTATACTGTGCATGATAAACCAGATTCAGTTGGGGGGTTTAGAGGTAGTTAACAACGAAGATTGCTTCAGTGCCTGCATTTAGGAGAAAATTACTAAGGTGTTTATCCCTAAGAGAGAAACCATTAGCATTAGTATGAAAGAAAAAGGCAATCTTCTGAGTTAAGGAATATAGCACTGAGGCACTTTTACTAACACTGATATGGTGATTTCATCCATATTTTAGAATGAATGAAATATAGATATCATCTTCCAGGTGATGGACTGCATGTTTTCATTACTGCAGAGGACAAACCATCATTGGGAGGCCAGGATTAATAAAGTTAATAACACCACAGTTGCAGCAAACTGGCAAATAAACCTGAAACAGGAGGGCAATTAACATTGGGATGTTGGAAACAGCAGTGTATGGAAGTTATTTCTGGGGAGAGGACCTGAGTACCAATGCAGGTTCTTTAGTACTTATTGATAAAGAAGGGTCACTGTGTGGTGTGATTTTTTTTAAGTCCTGAGTTATACTGGAAGTTGTTCTCATTTGTCTTTTTTTTTTTCCTTAATTATTTTTCTTTACTTTCTTTCTAACAGGTTGATGTAATTCAATCTTACTTTATAAGCCAGCCATGATGCAGAACAACATTTGAATGCAGAAAATGTTCTACAATTAGTGAATGTGGCTGTGAAATAGTAATATATCAGTGTTCAGGGTGTGAAGGAACATCTAAACCTGCCTTTCATGAGACCTGATCCTGCATGGTCTGTGACTGTGAGCAACAACAGATACGATTAGGAAGTAGGATCATAGCTTTAAATAGAAAGGGAACCTGAATCTTTAAGCCCACATGTGAAAAGTGACATAACTTCACAAATGATGAAAACAGAATTGTGTTCCATAATCATTCAAAGTCAATAATTAAACTAATCTCACGAACTGATGATTTTCAAATAGAGTGAAAATTTAGATATACCAGTGCAAAGTCTCAGACTCATCTGAATGAAGATGACTAATGTCACCTTGAATTAACCTGATATAGTAACTCAGATCAAGAAATGAAAGTATTTTTAATTCATTCATTCATTATATTCAGAAGCTTAGAGGTTCATAAAGTCTCTTCAGTTATTCAGAAATCAAAGATGGATTAACCACTGTGAAAGAATCCATTTCTTTCCATGTGAATGCATCAGTCTTCAGAAAGAATCCTGAGCTGAGGTCTGGCAGAACCATCTCCTGTCAGGGACTGAAGACCTGTTTCTAGAGGAAGTAGGCTAATGGTGGGTGACATAAGTGTGGGGAAAGGGTAGGCGAGGGAAACTATTTGAGAAAGCCAAAATTTCTGTGAAAAT
This sequence comes from Merops nubicus, assembly GCF_000691845.1. Lineage (NCBI taxonomy): Eukaryota > Metazoa > Chordata > Aves > Coraciiformes > Meropidae > Merops > Merops nubicus. The sequence continues at coordinate 2,248 of NW_008582748.1, read as the reverse complement.
TAGGAATGTAATACTGCGCTTGCATTTCATGTTCAGAAAAAGTGCGATCATGTTTCTTAAACTGCCAACCATCCATTCAGTTGAGTCACTCGGCTTCAGTCATCTTCTTGCCCATGGGCAAAGCCTTGAGGTGTTCCTTGTCGATCAGTCTACCTAGGTGAGTTTTTCTCCTCCATTTCCAGAGCATATTGTGACCCCAAGAAAACCCTGGAAATAAGCAGCTAAGAAATAACGTTGCTATTTGCCACAAAAGTGGAAATCATACCTGTCATCACCTGTCATTACTGTTATTCTTCTTCTTGCCTGTTTCACTTTGCAGGTAAATAAATTAGCTTAAATAAGCAGAGGAGTGGCCAGATAAGTAGGCACTGATTTCAACAGGCTCGATATTATGGCTGCTGGTTGTCTTTTAAATTACAGATTAATTTCAGTATCTGTCTCAGCTTTTTACTTGTACATACCCAGAGTTAAGAAAAGGCCACTGATTTTGTACAATGTGAAGTTCATAATATTGCCTTGGAAGGCTGTCAGATTAAGTTCAGAAAGACATTAGTCTACTAGGAACATGGACTGCATCTTTTATGTTATCTTTATACTGTGCCTATCATAGTGATGTGCATTTTGTCCCCAGTACAAGTTCACAGAAAGAAAGGGATATTGCTCATTTATAACAGAAGCAAGGATTCCTTCCTGTAATTATAAGGCGTGAGACACCGACTGATCATTAATCAAGGCACTGATTATAATAATAATCCACTTCTACTGCAGGCTTATGGGCTAATTCTCATTTATACTAATCCCATTTTGAACTGCTCCTGGATCATTACTAGAGCAGGCAAAAAGGGTTGTGAGAGAAAGGTCTGATGTACAGTCAGAACAGTATAGAGACTTGACACAGAAAAGAATCAAACCCTCTCCTCCCGTATTTAAGCCAGAGCCCCTGCATTTTCTTTGGTCTGTGGCTGAGCTGTTTTTCATCTCCCTTCCTTCTTCCCAGTGATGTGGCAGATGGTTTAGGCTGGCACAGGTGGCCGAGTACCACCTGCTGCAAATTTTTCTGTATCTTTTCTATATAATTCCTTTCGTTGTTGCTGTTTGCAAAGGATGACTGGAAATAGGAGGGAAGTAAGAAGAGAGTATGAAGTGCTGCTGATACTGTTCAATGCTTTCTTGTTTTCTATTGTGTCAGTGCTAGGAACCTGTAGCTGATGCATGCTGGAATCCTGCAAGCAGAGACAGCAGATTTGGGACTTTCTATCTGTTTATTAACTCCTAGTTTAACTCACCCCATGCTGAGGGATAACATTTCCCACTGCTCAGTGCTGTGAAGGGAAAAATCCTCTGTTGGCTTTAGGCATTAGATGTTACATCCTCTTGACCTTTCGCACTCTGTTGGAAATAAAACAGCCTAGTAGAAACCAAATTAAAAGTTTAAAATGAAGAGGAGGACATGCCTTATCATCCAAATGCATGAAGGATATGACTAGCCAGGGGCTGTGGCTGATAGTGTGGACCTCAGAAGCTGAAATCAGTGTTTAGTCTCTGTTGAGGCAGTGGGAGAGCTATGAAGGAAAATCATTCCTGGTATCTTAAACAGTTCTCTGAAGATGGATTGAATTATTCTCTGGAGTCAATCATCTCTCTCTCTCTCTCTCCTGACTATAGAGGACTTGAAGACTAACGTATAATAGGTGACTACCTCTTCAGCTGCAGAAACCAGATGAAACAAGTCCCATCTAGATTAGGGCAGTATTATTGTTGTTATAAAGTGTATTGTCAAACCAACTTCCTGTATGGATGCTTTCTGTTTTCAGTGTAACTGCTACAGGTTTCTTGCTGCTTGCTTTTACAAAGAAGGTTTTAAAAGCTAGTTGCTTTTACATACCACTCACCAAAAATACCCTCCAACAACAACAACAAAAAAATAGTGAAAACCAAATAATTATCACAGTACTTCTCACCAGTGTACTTTCCTTAAGTAAATCTATTTTAGGAGGTAAAAGAAAAGCAAAACACACTTTATGACAAGCAGTGCTAAGTGAATGATATGCAAGCCCAGTGAAGTCAACTGTAATGTTTACATGTGTAAGAGAATTTAATAACAGAGCCATATGGGAGGGCTGTACTTTGGCTTTTAAAAAATCATTTGCTGCTAAAAAATAATCTTGGACCATATTGTCAAAAAATTTCCTGAGATGGAAGAAAGTCTCAACAGTTTGGCACAAAAAAAAATTAAAAAAAATAAAAA
>NW_008582747.1:0-8003 GCF_000691845.1 Merops nubicus | reverse complement strand
TAATAATATAATAATCATATTTACCCTGTTGAGCTGAGCACATATTCTGGTCAAGAGGTCATTTAGCCAGGATGTCTGCCTCAGTTGTAGCTTCTTAGTTGCCTTAACCTATCATAAGCAAGGAATACTTCTGAAGGAAACAGGCATTGCCTCTTTCATGCACTTGGCTTTTTCTATACACTCATGAACTGCATAATACATTAATTATACGTTCACATCTGTTTAATAACACATATCAAAGATCCACTATGATTTGGGTGCATGTGTGTGTGCAGGTTCAGTTAGAGTCCTTTGAGTGTTCAGGGAAGATGCAAAAATTCGCATATAGATGAAATGACACAATCTTTTTAGTGGTAGCTCCTTTTCTCATAATCACAAAATTTCAGTCCCAAGTTCTCACACATATTTAAAACACGTTCATTCTAAATTATATCTTTCTCCTTTTTGTCTCTTTTCCTCTTTCCTATTTCTTCTTTTCCCTTTTCTCTTCTCTCTTGTTTTTCTTGTAATTCAAACCATTTCTTCAACACAGTGGGGAGCATGAGCTCACAAACTCATCCACAGGCACAACTTGTGGAGCAGAACATTGAAGGCAGTATAGGATTCTCTTTAACTAACATTCTCATTAAAGAAAACTAATGGGGATCCGCACCTAAGATCACCTAACTAACTTCTGTGTTCACTTTCAAAAACTTGCATTAGGAATGAAAACCTTTGTTAAATATTTTAGACTCTGATTTTATGCTAAATAACAGGAACTGAGAGTCTGATCCACAGAGCAACTGTCTTGTTTGTTTTATGTGCTGAAAACAAAAAGTTTTATGTAACAGAAATCTTGTTACCAGGTAAACAACAGATTCTCTGCCAGTTGTACCCATAATAAATGATCAGTAACTCCTGAGTGGTCTCTCCAAATGATGTAAGGATGTTACCTACTTTTGTTTGTTATGCTGCTAATTCTTGCAAAATGCAAAAACAACTTCACCAATCCAGCTCTATATGTAGCAGATGGAAAAGAGTAATATTGCTGCTTGTCTGAAATAATAAGACAACCCTGGGCTGCTTCCATTTTTGCTCACCAGCTGTGGTTTAAAATCCTCTCCCAACCTAAGGCATCACTGTTTGAAGGCTAGCCTGGGAAACCATCTTTGATTCTTTTTCAGAAATATTTCAGAGTTTAATTTATAGGTTTTGTTGTGAAGTTTGTAGCTGCCTTCTGTACTATGCTGCTTAAAATTAAGAGACACTTATTGCAGGTTGGGTTATTTGGCTGGGTTTTTTTGGTTGTTAGCTTGGGGTTTTTTTTGGCCGATGCACTTCTGATTTTTTGTACTATTATTCCTAACCTTAAGATAGAATGAAAATTGGCAGATTTCTTGAAATAAGGCTTGTTTGGAAATGTGACTGTTTATCTCTTCTTTTAATAACATTAAGCATAAGTTTAAAGAGAAGATTGCTGTCACTTGGGTTTGGGGAAATCATATGGCTAGAATTCCAAGGTAAATATCTATTTTCCTTCTTTTGCATAATGTATTGTTTATTAACTTAGTAACATTTCTATGCCTTAAATTGGAGTTGGCTGTTCATATTAACTTATTACACTGTTCATGTTAACTAGTCTCACTGCGTAAGCTGAGATCAAGGTATTGAATGCTCAACAGACATACAGGAAGAGTAATGTGCATTAACACCTTATAGTTAGACTAAAACTAACTGGTATGATGATAACTTCTTTCCTTGTAAAGAGTAGCTGAACTGGTCTTTTGCATAGAGATGAACAAGAGGTCAAATTCTAGTTCATTATTTCAAGAGGTAGTTCTGTCTTAAGCATTGTATATTTTCTAACTTCTGACCTTCTAAAAAAAGTACTACTCAGAGTACTTTACATGTACTTGAAACCCAAAACATTTTTTTCCCACTGTTCAAAAATGATATAGCCATCCAACACACAAGAAAGGAGAATACTAGCTAGACTGAAAAACAACAAAGTAAATTATCTAACTCTAGCTAGTTCAGTCTGTTCATTTAGCAGCTCTGTTACTGGGGACACATTTTGCTGATGCACCAGTCTTGTGATGCTTCATCATTTAAAAGAGAGACTGCTAGAAAACGACTGTCTGAAGTTTGAAACTTTAAGTGGAATGTGGTTTGAGATTTTCTCCTATCACCACAGTCCCTTCTGAGGCGATCAGCTGCATCAAAGGCTTTACCCCATTGCAAGGACTGAATGATCCAGCTCCAAGTTCATGAAATTTGAATTTTATATTATGTGAGTGGTAACATCTGCCTATCCTGATAGCTTGTTACAACAGCATCTCTATAAAAAACAAACAAACAAACAAAAACCACCACACATTGCCCTCCTCAGGTTGCCTTTTCTTTGTTTTAGAAATAGATACAGATTAAAAAAAAACAAAAAATGTTCACCATCTCCCTTTAGAGGTTTTTTTATGGTGACAGCATTTGGGTGCAGGGGTCAGATTCATGGTGAACAAGAGGCATTCTGCTTTGTCTCTAAATAGGGGGCATCAAACAGAACAGTTTGACTGGCGTATTATCTGTCTCCCAATTTTTTAAGTCTACCAGTGTTTTGCTTCAGGACTTTTATGTTTAAAAAGCTCAGCAGAGCAAAATTAGATAAGAAGGTACACAGATTAACTCTGAAGTTCTCATTAAAACTAAATACTGTAATCGGGGAAATCAGAAAAATCTTTCTCGTCCTTACAGATCTGGCTGTGCTTATCTACAAATTTAGTATAAAGACATGTAATATCTCAGAAAAAAAAAAAAAGAAAAAAGTAGCTTGAAAAAAATACTTCTGACAGATCTGGGTTGCAATACAAATAATGTGAGCATCATATCTGTCATAAATCAACACTTCCTCTCTGGAACTGATCAGTACATGGATTTTCAGCATTAATTTGAAACAAATTACTGAGTGGAATCATGGGAAAAAGAAGCACACTGCTTACTATAGTGGATCCCTCCTTGTTAAGAATAAGGTAAAGCTCTGCCTTTAGTTGTGCTGTAGGTCTCCTCACCTTAAACTGCTGTTTCGGCTATTTAATCTGTCTTTTATTCAGAAGTGAATAGCTTCTGTTTGTACATTCTAATCCAAACTTGCATAACTATTTCCAGTGACACTATCATATCAAAATTCTCCTTCTGTAACACCGTATCCTAAATTTCTAGAAAAATCAGGGACAATAACTGACTTGTCTGGAATGGAAGAGGATTTTGGTAGCAGAAGCAAAAGCTGAATCCAAAATATTCTTCATTTTTATAGTCACTGTCTAATCCTCCCTCCTCCTCCACTTACATTTAGTGTGTTCTTCAGCTGTTCTTCAATGTTATAACCTATGTTTTGATTTGGTGTGTTCTTCAGTGTTACATCGTCTGCAATAAATAATTCAATGTTTTAGTTTTTTTTGACCGATCAGCCATTTCAAAGGGTTACTCAAAACTTCAGAGTCCCTTTGAAGGATTAAAAAGTATGAGAGGATTTAGTGGTTTTCACTCCTCTCCCTGAAGTAATACTGGTGATCCTCTGCAATCATATTTTTTCCTTTCTCTCTTATTTATTTTTTTTAAGGTTACCACTGTTGGGAACATTCCTATAAAAAACTGCAACATGTTATTTTAAACTGATAGATGAACTGCACTCATGTCACATTAAAAGAGCTCTATAAAATTAGAAAACATTTATATAAATTCAAAAGAGCAAGGTTAGTTAACCTAAATATATAAATATTTCAGGATTGTCCAGCCTAGCTCGCTTCAGCTTCTCCAGAAGTGGCTAATAACCCAACTTATTCCACTGAACTTATACTCTGTGAGGCCTTTTGGATCTTGTTTTCTTTTTCCATTTTTTCCCCCCTCACTGAATGTAGCTAAGAGGCAAGTAGCTGTTGGGGAAACAAGAGCAAGTGGGTGGCCTGCCTCCTCATTTTCGTAAAATTTTTATAAAATTACTTAAAATGCAATGATGCATGACCACAGAGAGGATGTTGGAGCAACAAGTAAAGCACTGGAACAAGACTGTATTTGATTCCACTGTCCCACCAAGCTTTACTGTGTCCTGGAGACATTTTCCCTTAGCCATTCTTTTTGGTTTAATTTAGAACTTTATGTTGCTGGCCTTTTTTGCCAACCAACATTCACACACACAGACACTTCCTTGTGCCCCAAGTCTCGTTAGCTCAATAGGCAATGCCATATAAAGCATATTTTTTTTCAATTTATTTCTTCTTGGAGTTCACAACCTGCTCATAACATGTTGGTTTACAACTCCTACTTTAGCTGAAGTTACATACAGGTATCATTAATGTCTTGTTTACTCCTCTCTATTATTAAAATCAGAGTTCTGTGCATTTTGCTGTATGATTAGAAGCCTGACTTACACTGAAACCCCTACTAATAAATAGTATTAAGACATTTGTGATGTATGCTCTCATTATAAGTGTTAAAACTCAAGCCAGAAGGAATGGAAATGTGCTTTCTGAAAATTCTACTGTTAGCTTAGTGTCCATGAACCAAAAGTGTAGACTAATTATAATGAAAAATTATCATTATTATGATTACTAAGGCTTAGGTTTGATTACTAGCAAATATTAAGTGGCTACTGCTCCACTATTTAAAGTCTGAATGTGGGCATGCACACTTTTTATATCTCAACTTAACAACAACATTTTATTTCTACAACTCACAGATTAAAAGCAATTGGATTTTTTGTTTTTGTTTTTGTTTTTTTTTTTAAAAAAAACTGGACCCTTTATTACAGCCAAGGAGCTCAGCACTTGGATTTTCCTCATTACATGTTTATTTTGTCTATCCGACCTTTCTTTTTTAAGTTTTGTTTTGCATACTTATCAGGACCACTCATAATTCCTATATTTTGACACTTCTATTCTTTACATAGATAAATTATCAATATTAACAACAAAAGCTTTCAAGCTTGCTTAGTTCCCCAAAACCTCATAATCCATAGCACTGAAATGCAGCAATGCATGTGTCACTTTCATGTGACTAACTTCACACCCATTATCTACCAGTGGTTACATTTGCAATATGCTTACTCTTAGAAAAACGTTCCAAAAATTTTCCTTTTCAGCAAGATGTTCAGGGTTGAATTACCATTTTAAGTACTTTACATTTTTTAATTTTGCATTCTAACTGCATGCTGAAGTAATAAAACAAAAGAAACCTTTGACTCCTTCATTAAAAACTTGCAAATGTGATTAGATAGTTAGCTTAACCTTATTTTGCAGGGGCGGTGGCATAGGGTAGAGGGGCAGAAAACATGTCCATAGCATTATTTACCTATATTTATTGTAAACAATAAAATTGAACTCAAATAAATTTGGAATCTGGTGAGCTGTATTTATTGAGGATGACCTTGGGGGAAACAGTCAAGGTTTACCCTTCCATATTTCCCTGAGGCTTACTGGTAGGTTGTTGCAAGTGAGAATTAAAGTAAGAAATATCTGATGTGGCAGGAGATCGATAACGTTGTGCCCCTGTGTAGCCTAGCTGCTGGATGCATGATGTTGCTGACGCACAAGCAGTACACCACCCCTTCAAAGGAACACCTTTGCATTGTAAATTTATAACCAAGATTTTTAGATCTGTCTAGGTTTTTAGACCCAACCTGCAGTGCTGGATCAGTTTAGAGTAAATAGTATCTAACTGACTCTCAAAACTCAAATCTACTGTCTCCAAAATGCACATTTTTCTGGGTAAAAAAAGAAAAAAAAAAAAAAAATCTGAATTCTTTAGCAAGAAGTTTTAAATTATCAAAATTAGTATCTGCACACACAACTATCTGCTAATATGTACAACTATTCACCCTGTGAGCTGAGAGATGAATGCTTCTTTAGGTGCAGGATTTGTTCCCACAACAGAGAATTGGGTCCAAGAACAAAGACTGAAGGGGAAAGTTACATTGACACTTACCTTTCTAAAAGATTTTTAAAAATGAAGGAAAACCTGAATAGAATTTGCTGGCTATTCTTAAGACAGCAAAGGCTTTATACACTTTTAACAATAGTATGACATCTGATTTGTTTTATATCTAACTGAGCTGATGACCATTTTTGCAGTACTTCACCTAGGTTCAGTGCAAGGAAATTAAGGTCTAAAGCTAAGAAAGTGAGCAATACAGAAGTCTTTTTAGGCTTTCTTCTACTCCCAATATGAAAAGAGGACAAGGGGAGACCCAGGACAGATTTATGAAACTATAATATCCAGTGTGGAGTCCTAATATACATGGAATACCAGAATTGTTACTTAAGGCCTTCCCAGTCTTCACTTCAGTTTCTCTAAAACTGAGTATCATACAAGCTAACCACCCACACAAATGTGAATACTTCAGAAAGAAACTTTGCCAGCTTTTAGACTTCTACATATTATGTCAAAAATTAGTCCCATTGAATCCAAAAATAAGGCCCACATGGACTCACATGGCAGCAGACTGACTCTTTTTAAACACTAATTCCCCTGACTCCATTTTTTTATACTATTGTAAGGCGATGTTTTTTGGCAGATGGTGACAGTGCTGATCTTTTGTCACACCAAGTAGAATTTGCCTTACATAAATACCTATGTCTATGTAAAACCAAAGGTGAAAAAAAGATAGCTGTAAAGCCTTGTTGAAAGTAGATTCTATATGTTTTCTGTAGACTGACAGCTTGTGGTAACAGACAAGGAGGAGAAAAAGAAAATAAATACACATTTGTAAATAAATGACAGATTGTGTCTCTCTCATTTTCCTGGAAATCTGACTTTTAAGGAAACCTGAGTCAAGCTTGAGGTTATAAATGAAAAATATTAAGAAAAGAAGAGTGGTCTTGATACAGTAAAAGATTTCATTTGTCATTAAAGAAAACAGTATGCTTATTAAGACTGAATAAGATCTTACAGATGGTAGTGGAGCATACAAAGTAACATAATGTTCCTAAAACTAATATCCTGAGTAATGTTTATGCTACTGTGTCATAACGAAACTTAATGGAGATAAATACTGCAGAGATCTTTCCAAAACATCAGAGATGACAAGCTATTAATAGAGGATGAAAAAGACCAAGGTTCAGTTGGCACCCACTGATATCACTCCAATAAAAATATTATTAAGAAAAGCACTTTGACAAGAAAAAGGGCCTGACATTTTAATGTCAGTGTGGTTATGGTTAGATGTAGATTAATTCAAATTTTATATCCGCAGAACCAGAAACATGAATGATGGAAACATGAAGCTTCTAATCAGCCCTGAGATTGTAAAATATAACATTCCCACCAGAAGTTTTTTGCATGGGTGTGTTAATAAAAGTGTGACCAGCAGGTCAAACGAAAGTTCCCCTCTCCCTCTGTTCTGCCCCAGCAAGGCTGCGTCTGGAGTATTATGTGCAGTTCTGGGATTCCTAGTTCACGAGAGACAAGGAACTAATGGAGAGAGTCCAACAGAAACCGATGAAGATGATTAGAGGGCTGGAGCATCTCTTTTATAAGAGAAGGCTGAGAGACCTGTATCTGTTTAGCCTGGAGAAAAGACTGAGAATGGGTTTTATCCATGTTCATAAATATCTGAAAGGTGGGTGTCAAGAGGATGGGGCCAGACTCTTCTCAGTGATGCCCAGCAATAAGAAAAGGGTCAACAGGCACAATATGGAAACCAGGAAGTTCCACCTCACCATCAGAATAAAATTCTTTATCATGAGGATAAAGATGGATCACTGGAACAAGCTGCCCAGAGAGGCTGTGGTGTCACCTCCTCTGGAGAATTTCAAAAGCCACCTGGATGAGTTCCTGTGCAACCAGTTTTAGGCAACCCTGCCCTAGCAGAAGGATTGGACTAAATGCACTCCCAGGGTCCCTTCTAACTCCTACTATTGTGTGATTCTATGAACAGGTCTTTATGATTTAAACTCTACCACTGCCAGCACTGAAATTGTCAACATCAGATTCCTACTGCAAGAAGCAGTAACATTTCTATTTCAGAAAAAAAAAAA
>NW_008582746.1:1993-4247 GCF_000691845.1 Merops nubicus | reverse complement strand
CAGGCTGGCTCAGGTGCTCCGATCACCTGCTGCTTGCGGGAACAGGAAAGCAGCAGCTGAAGATCGAGGGGGACTTTTGGTTTACTCAGATGACAAGAGACAATTTTGGTTCCCCAAAAGCCAAGGAAACAAAGCTGTCAGGCTTTAATGGTAGCTTGTCTCCCTCCTGCAGCATGTTTATGGGCAAACAAGCTGCAGATCAGCCCAGGCAAACAGCAGCAGGTGAGGCCAAATCACAATCATTAATAATTAATGGGAACGTGGCTGTGTTGACTGTTGTTGTGTTGAGGGAACGTTGTCTAACAGGTGAAGCACTGTTACAGGACCCAAGCCTGGCCTCCAGCCCTGCCAGCCCTGCGTGGTGCTGGGCCAGCCACCCGCCCTGTTCTGCCCCTGGCACCCTGTGCCCTGCTGCAGAGGGTGCAAGTTCCCCGTGGCACGGGCAGCCCTGCCCCATCTGCGTGTGCCAAACGTGCTGGGCTTCGAGGCAGAAGAGCAATGCCAATAGTCACAGAGTTGGGAGCCCAGTGCCTGCACAGTTTGCTTGTGGCACAGAGCAGGTCTGACCCGAGCACTCTGGGCACTCGCCTTGGCAGCGGTAGGCTCCGGGTGGCAGCTTTCAAGGGGCTGTGTTTCTGGAAGTTTCATTCCTAAACACACCAGTGGGTGTTTCAGAAGTGTTGTGGTGTCTCCATGCTGTGTGTGGACATCCCTCTGTGCCTTGCCACCCCCTGCCCGTGCCACCTGGGCAGTGCCCAGCCCAGTTCTCCAGGGGCTCTGGTGTTAACTCACCCTGGTGCCAGCTGGGTTTGCCTCCTCCCTGGACAGCAAGTCCCATGGTGAGGCACGATCCCCCTCTCCCCCACATGGCTGCTCGCCCCTCGTGTGCCCAGGCCCCAGCCAGGCGTGTGGCTCGGACACCTCACTGCAGGGCTTCAGGCTTGCACAGACACAGCAGTGCCTGAACTACACAGAGCTCTTCGTGGGACAAGGCACGTGCTGCTCCGAGCAACACCCGCTCTCCAGGGGTGCCTGGTTTGGGGGTGGCCCTCGCTGGGGCAGAACTCACATCCCTGGGTGCCCGCAGTGACACACGCCTTGGCAGCGACGTGTGGGTATTTGTGAAACATGCTTTGCCTTTTTATTTTAAGGGTGTCCCCTAGAGACAAACAAAACCTGTTCTGGGAGTGTGGAAGAAAGCTTTGAAGCTGCTGCTTCCTGGAAGTAGCTCTAATTTCCTACGTCGTGTGGAGATGTTCCTGTGTCCTTCTTCCCTGACCACCCCTCAAGCAGTTACAGCCGTGGCAAACGCCAGCACTGGAGCTGCTGACCCCAGCAGGGCACCAGTGCATCCATCCTGCCCTTCAGCCCCCTGACTTTGTGCTCCACGCTGAGAGGAAACTTAACATACCTCAGCTCCTTTCTGTTCACCTTTTATTCTTAAAACATTAGCCATTTTTATGTAACACGTGTTACTTTTTTATGGCCACGCTAACAAGTCGTTGGGCTGTACTCACAATGTGCCGATTGTGAGCAGCCTCTAACAGCCCCAGCCTATGGACCCTCCCCGGTTAGTTCTCAGGTTTTCTCTTTCATTTTGGGCATGTGTGTTTCCTTTATAAAACCTGCACCTCGCCCTGGCATTTGTTGCTGTATTACTTGCAGGAACCACCTGAACGTGCACCGTGGCACGGGCGTTACCAGGGAACCACAAGGAATGCCAGGGCTGAGAGCGTCAGGAGCAGTGGTGTTTGCAATCCTCTCTGGATTCTTTCAAAACCTGATTTTTTTTCCAGAGTTAAATTGGTTATTCAGAACATAAAAGCCAAAGAGCTTTGGCACAAGTTTCAGCCACAGTTTTAACCTATAAACCTTTATTGCGTCTAAGAAGGTTTCTTGCTGGAGTGACGTGTGGCGAGCGGTGCCCACCTCACCCCGGGCGTGGTGCCACGGCCCCCGGCGATGCTGGAGTCACCGCTGCCTCTCTAACCTCCCCTGCTAACCAACATTTGCCCACTAAGTAACAAGAAGTCTGTGCTGGATTAACTGGGTTCGATTTTCTCAAGCTTCCTTTAAGCCAGGGATGATGAAAGTTCAGGGCTGCGGCTCGTTGTGGGGCTCACCCCAAAGCGAAGGTCAAAGCAACACTTCCCACGGGTTGCTGTGGGCACACGCTGGCAAATGTGGCTCTCAGCCCCCCCGGCTGCTCCCCGGGTTCTGCACGAGGGTGATGGGGGCAGTGACGGGTGACCCC
>NW_008582746.1:1423-1628 GCF_000691845.1 Merops nubicus | reverse complement strand
CCACTCACAGGCTGGGCAGTGATGCTGCGGGCAGCCCTCAGCCTTCCAGGAGACCAGCCCAAAACCTGGGGTTTAATTACGGGTGAGCCAGGAGGCGTGGGAAAGCAGGCGAGGGCAGAGTCCAGGCTTCTTCCTTAGCTTTTTCCTTCATTTAAAGTTCCTCCTCACCCCACCTCTCCTCTGCTGATGAAAACAAGAACTGGCT
>NW_008582746.1:661-1315 GCF_000691845.1 Merops nubicus | reverse complement strand
CTGGGGGCTAGAGAGCTGCCAGGAGAGCCACCGAGCAGCTTCCCTGGCTCTGGAGTCTCAGCCACGGTCTCCTCTTCTCTCTCCTTTCCTTGTCTCGCAGTGCCCATCCCCTCGAAGGCCAACGGCACCACCATTGGCACCCTGTCAATGAACAAAGACGGGCTGATCGGGGGGGTGACGAACCCCAACGAGGTTTTCTGCTCCGTGCCCGGCCGGCTCTCTCTGCTCAGCTCCACCTCCAAGTACAAGGTGACGGTGGGGGAGGTGCAGCGAAGGCTCTCGCCCCCCGAGTGTCTCAACGCCTCTCTCCTCGGAGGAGTCCTCCGCAGGTAAGCTGCTCCTGAGAGCCCGGGGGCAGCCCCAGGGGGCAGGGCTGTGCCCCGCACTGAAGTGCCTCTGCGGGGTATTGCTGAGGGCAGCTCGGTGTCCAGCACCAGCTCTCACCCCTCAGGGAGCAGAGATGGGAAATTTGGCTGCGTGGTGTATTGGGGAATAGCAGTTTTGTTGTTTTTTCTTCTTCCCTTTCAAAACTAGATGTTCAGTTATAGGTATTTTAACATTAATTATATTATAATTTTCTTTCCCCTCCCTTGTTTTCTATTTTCAGAGCAAAATCAAAAAACGGGGGTCGGTGTCTAAGGGAGAGGTTAGAGA
>NW_008582746.1:0-213 GCF_000691845.1 Merops nubicus | reverse complement strand
ATCCCAGGTGAGGTTGGCCGGGGCTCTGAGCACCCTGCTCTAGCTGCAGAGTCCCTGCTCCCTGCAGGGGGGCTGGACCAGATGACCTTGAAAGGACCACGGAACCATTCCATGATTCTATGAATCAAATACAAAAAAAGCTTGAATAAAGCTGCCAAGAACTCAGCAGCCGTTCTGTAGCACCGTGTGCCCCTGCAGGACACCTCAGGGGCT
>NW_008582745.1:3775-8275 GCF_000691845.1 Merops nubicus | reverse complement strand
AATATATATATATAAAGAAAATCACAGCTTTTGAAATTATGGAAGACATTTTTGGAGGAAGCCTTCAAGACAGTCTTAGAATAAATAACATCTGTCTGCAACAAAGGGCATGTGATGCACAGTGGCAGGAGCAGGCTGTGAATTGCACCGACTTGTGCCACCTAACACCACCACAGTGGACGTAGCTGCACCAGTGATGGAAGGCTGTGTGGGATAAGCTGTGTGTGCTTGGTGCTGCAGGAAGTCTTTGGACTGTTCTCTTGGCGTTCTGTATTTGGGGCCTTAGGGTATGAGGAGTTAAGGGCATTAGCTGGGACATATGAGGAAACAGTAGCCACTGTGAAGGAGTATCAGCTGTCATTTGGGACTGGTATGTGCAGTTTTGGGTCTGCTGCTTCTGGGGAAGTTCAGATGCTTCAGATGGAAAAGTTTCACATTCCCATCATAGCAATGAGTGAGGGTAGAAGGTCCTTATACACAGTGGACAGCATGTCTGTGGGGTTGAGGACTCCAGTCTAGGTGGAAAGGATAGCAGAGACTTATACCCAGCTGAGCACAGGGAGGATTTACAAGCACCTGGACAGCCAGACTGGGGAAATCTCCATGAAGAAAACATGAAGTTGGTGTGAGCTGCTTGACCTAGTGTCCGGTGCCAAGTACTCAGCAGCAATTTTATCCAGACAGTTAGCCTGCCTTTGTTGTGATGCTGAGGCCTTGGTATGCCCTTGCCCAACAGTCTCCACAGACAGTCATAGTTTTGCAGTGGAATCTAAAATTCAGTTAAATGAGTCACATGAGTGCCCCTCTCTGCCATGGGTTGATAGGCACCTGTAAAATTCTTGTGTGTTTATATAAGATGAGCCACACTTTAAGGGATCAATTGCTGTAGCAACTGTGTTTACTGGGTGCATTTATCCAGGAGGTGCTAAAAAAGCACCTCAAAGCAGCTAGGAAAATGTCCCCACATCTTCTCCTTCCCACCTGGAGTCAGTCTCCTCCAGTGAAGTGTCAGTGGCACCTCCACCTCCTCACTGTGACCCATCCCATGTCCCAAACTAAAGGCACTATCAATTGATATTAGCCAACGTCATGCTGTTGTCACACATCAGAAACTCTCCCTCTCTCTTTGGGTCCTGTATTTGTGGTTTTTTTTCAGTGTGCTTCATGGTACATTTTGTGCCCATTTCCTGGCAGAGATGACTCATGTTATGGAGTGTCATGTTTCTCAGTGAGTGATGGCAGTAACTGAATAATTTTAATGCCTCTGAATGCCGACTTTTTCAAACACATTTCTGTTTTGTGTGTAGCTTCCCAGAGACATTGATCTCAGTATTTTTTCTTAATTCATGTTTTATGTTCTTAAATCTAGACTCAATGAAAAGGCTGAAGCTGTCATGTGCTTTAAAAATTCAACTTAAATTACTGATTTTATTTTTCCTGATTTTTCTTGTTTTCTGATTCCTTCATGTAGTTTGTAACATTTCATTTCTCTTTGAGTGATGACTTCTTTAGTAATAGGTCTTCTTTAGGTTTAAAATGTAATGTGTGCATTTTAGGAGGCTTTCTAAAACTCAAGATTTTCTAAAACTACTTTTAGATAGTAAAACTACTTTTAGATACTACTGTAAGATATTTTGCATTTTAAAAAAAAATCAGTATGTTTAATTTGGGGGCTATTCAGTACAATATTTTTGTTCTTCCTATGTTTCACATAGTGCTCAAAGAATTCACAGAATAAGAAATGTTCCCATTTCATGAAATTTTAGCATTTAATTCTATACCAGTGTATACTACTCAAAAATAGGCATCAAGTAGCACGGAATACGAATTGAAGTCAGAGTGAGGCAGAAACAAAGTATCTTTCTCATAGATGTACTTAACAGTTTTGCAACCTTCAGTCCACCATTTCATTTCCCTGAAATAGTGAGAAACTTCTAAATCAAAATGGTAAAAAGCAAATCCACCAAGTTAGTGATTGTAATATATCTTGATGCCTATCTCCTGTTGGGAGAGAAGCAGATCAGGCAAGCAACAGCCTGGGGGTTATTGTACCATTTACCTTAAGCATCCAAATACTGATGCCCAGGCAAGGCAGATGATTTTGCCTATGTATCCATACAGGACATGGAAAGAAACAACATCCTTCAGGAGGTGACAAAAAATATGGACTGAGCTTCTGCCTTGCCATATGCTCTCCTTGCAGCACAGAAAATGACAGAGCAGAACTTGCAGGGAGCCCCCTGAAGCACCCAGGGTTGGTCTGTGCTTGGCTGTGGGTGTCCGCATCCCTGGGGACTAGGTGGAGGTATGGGTGGCCTCAGACTTCTGGTGCAAGGCTCCAGAGGCTGCTTTCCTTGCTAGCACCACAGCTTGGAAAGCTTTGCTGCTTTCAGGCTCTTCATGATCATCATTATTTTCTGCAGGAAGCCTCTCCTGGGTGCTGCCATGTGCCTTGCACAACGTAGGGTGTTCCTGATAACCTTCCAGATGGGAGGAGACAGATTCCCCCAAGCATGAAGTTGGGTTCCTCCTGCTTTGGCATCTGCCTGAGGAGCAGTCCCCTTCATGGGCAACTAGCACTGCCATGACTGACCCTATATTTACCCTACAGCCAATTCTGGTTTTTTTGTCCCTCAGTACTTCATCCTTTTCCTCGAGGGGCCTGCCTTGTTGAAGCTTTGCAGATGCAGGGGACTCTATACTCAAGTTTACACTTATTTACTTACTTTTATTTCTGTATCCTTTTTGAGCACATGCTGAAGTTGAACCCATTACTCCCATTCTGAACCCAAATCACATCTGTGTTTGGCTAAGACACTGTTTTAGAAAGGATGTCACAAAAGGGAGAGTTTATAGTAATGGTCTTTCAGGTTTCATCACTCTCAGTATGAAGTGTATGTGCTTTCTTATTTTAAGGCATTTTCTTTTAGCTTCCCACCACTGGTGCTTATTATGTTTTTCTCTGCTTGTCACACCTTCCTTTTCTTTCCTTCCTCTCTTTCATGTTCCTTAATTTCTTCTAAAATTGTTCATCCATTTTTTTTTTTTCTTTCTTGCTATTTGTCTGGGAAGAGCAATCACAGATCAGCATCAAACTGCTGTATGGGTTCTAGTAGATGGTTTTATCTCTGGAGACTTTAAACTTTGTCAGAATATCTTGATAATATGCTGATTGAAATTCCCCTCTGAAGTCTGATTTTTATACATACTGTTGTTTTCCCCTGTACCTTTTTGCAGACAGATACTTAGTGATGTTTTTGTTTAACCTCTGGAGAAGACACAAAATGGAAAACAAGCAAGTAACAAGCATTTCCAAATCCCAGTGCTATAAATATGTTTTGTTTCCCTTCTGCTCACAAAAGTGGCAAATTATTTATTTTATTATCTGATATCACACCAATAACAAGAGGAGTCTGTTCCATGCAGTCCAATTATGAAAAATTACCTGAGATAAAATGACTCACAGTGAACCTGTTTTTCATGGCCCTGTTGCAAGGAAATATTTATCTATCTGCCTGAAGTGAAGAGGATTTACATTCATGCTGACTGCTGAAAACATCCAATCAGAACAAAATTATCAGATGAAATGTTGGTCAGTCTCAGTTATTTGAACCATTTTTTTAAAGCATGAAACCTAGTTTGACCCCAGCTGTAAAATTTTTCAGACTTTGTCCAATGGTGAAGTTTAGAGCACTGCGATAGATTGGAAGGTCCCCTGAAATTTATTCCAAAAAAGATTTCTGAAAAGCTGAGAACAAGTTTGTCCATGTTACTCAGATGTTCTCTGTCCAGATGTGAGAATGAATTGGCTCAGTGGATTTGATTTTTCCAGGTTTGGTATTTTTATTGCTTTGTAGTAAATGAGCTAAAAAAGCTGTATCATTCCCCAGATGTGTGTGAACTGTTGGTTGAAGGAAAATGTTAGTAATGCATGTCAATAATTAGATTAGTGCCTCAGTTATTTTTATTCTGTTATATCCATTTCCAAATGGCTGGATTGCCTCTTGTGCAGCAATCCAAAATGGAAGTATCTGGAAGAAGCAGAGATCAGGCTTCTTTCCTAGAAAGTCACGTAACAGAGGCTTACATATTTTCCATATTTGCAAATAAAAATTGTTAATGTCTCAATGTTGTTTAGAAGTATGCAGCCTGCTAAGCCTTCAGGCTTTAGGAACAGCTGATGAGATGTATGGGTCCCATCCAGGATTTCTGTATCAGAGAGGAAATGTTCTGTGTAAATGTACATGGGCACATAGGCAAGTCTACAGCAAGAATGATTATGTCAGTCTGCAGCTACTTCAGAACAATCTGTCCCATCCTGACTTCAGCCCTGTGCCTCCCACAAAGTGTGGGGGATGAATTTTCTGTGTGCTCTGGACTTCCAGTGCAGGTGCTCACGGCCGCGCCAGCTGAGGGCCCTGGGCAGAGAGTGGAGGTAGTTTGCAATGGCACAAAATCAGAAGCCTGCCTCACCAGTTAGGGCCCAGTCCACAGCTGGAA
>NW_008582745.1:1120-3744 GCF_000691845.1 Merops nubicus | reverse complement strand
TGGTTCAGCCTCACGGTGGTTCAGATTTAATGCTCGGTCACTGAGGAAACAGTATATTTATATTCTTAATCGTGTTTAGGTGACACAGGGGATAAAGCTGCCATTTCAGATGCAGGACAAGTGCGTGGGTTTTCTATTCACCTGAATGGTGGCACATGCAATTAGCCCTGAGGGTGCTGTACATCTTTTTCCATTCCCCAGCGCTGTTCAGCAGCCTGCTAATGGCTCTGCAGTCATTCCAGGTAGCAAGCATGAAGAAGGAGAAAGTCCATTGCATTACTGGGGCTTTTGCTAACAAGCAAAGCAAGTTTTGCTCTGCTTTTTTTCTCTACCCTTTGCCAGTTAGTACATTCTTAGGGGAGAAAGTGCCTTACTTCCAGCTCAAGTGATTAATGTTAATGATTAATGGCAGAGAAACACGAAGATGGCTTACCAGGACAGGCTTCTCTCATGAGTAAAAATGGGTCAGGCTCTGTCAAAACTATGGTGTTGGGAATCATGTATAAATATATTTATATGTAGTATATTTGTGTATGTTTGTGTGTATAAGTTGCTGGAAGTTTATGCTACAATATGCTAAAAATATCTCCTCTGAAGTCAGAAAATGGTCTTTTTTGTCTCCTTTATGTCTTAGAGAACAGCAGTAGACACATTCCACCCTCCTGAAAAATTCATGTTTGTTCTGGGAATTTCTTTGGCCTCAAGGCAGCACATTTAGAAATGTACTTTTAAAGGACGAGTAAGAAAGATTTGCCAAGCCACCGCTGAGCCTTGCAGAAGTTCCTGCCCTGAAATGGTCCTTTTTGCCTCGGCTCAACTCTGGGCTTCCTCCTCCACTCAGGCCAGCCATTGCCTTGCCGTGGCACAGAGGGCTTTGCCATAGAGGAAGCCTTGGTGCTCGATGCAACCTAGCTGGGATGGTTTGACATGTGTTGTGGTTTGCCTTGGGCCATGGAAAAAAAAATGAGCAAAATAATTCCTGCTCTGAAAATTGCAGATCTGCTTTGAGGCAGACATGCAGACACAAGGAGTTCTCACAGCCTGTGAGGATGAAGAGGAGAGTGGTTAGCGAAGGCAACAACGTGCAGCTAACACAAGATCATTATTGCCTGGAGCAGTTATAAATCAGTGAAGAGATTAAAAAAAAAAACCAACATAACTGTGCTTCAGCAGTGATGGTGTGCCTCCTGGATTCTTCTGGGTCTGGAGGGTGGCCTTCAGCCCAGGAGCGTGTTCACCTTCAAGGGACAGCTGCAGGGAGCTTCATATCTGGGAGTCCCACTGGGATGAAGTATCAGGGCTGACAGACACTGGGGGTTGCGTTGCCATTATCAGGCTGATGTCCTCCCCTGTGCTGAGTTTGCAAGAGCCTGTGACAAGGCTGTTACAGGCCATGAACAAAGGTGCTTTTCCTCTTTTTTTGGTTTATGAGCAGAACCTCTCTTTTAAAAGTGACTGACTTCTGTACCTTCTTCCAACCCAGAGTTCTGGAGTAGCAATCTGACAACTTTGGCCACCAGGAGATGGTTTGGGGTGGTCATGCATGCTCTCCCACACCGATGTGATTTTCAAAGGCAGTGAAACTGCAGAGTTTCAGTGTGCATTGGTCTTTTCTTCCACCCATCTTTCCATCTGTCTTTCAGTCTCTTCCCCCCAGCAAACATAAAGAAATTTCAGTTCAGATGGAGGGATTGCAAAGGTGAGGTATTCATATGGATATCATGACACTTCATCTCTATCTGCTCTCTGGATCATGGAGAGACACCAGTTAATGTCCCTGCACAGTGAGAGGCTGCAGTAAGAGCTCAAGTATATTAGTAGCTTAGAACCAGCTCAGCACTTGCTGTCCTTTCTTCTGCTGGTGGGCAGTAGCATGGCAAGGTTATAAGGATGCTGCTGGGGATACTGTGGTGTTGTGCTGGGTGGAGGCTGCTGGGGGGCAGGGCACTTGCCTGTGGAAAGCCAGGATTTGTTAATTCTGCTGCTCAATGAAGAGAAGGGTAGGTCTGACTCACAAAACACTTAACAATAATTGCTTGGAAAAGTCAGTCAGATTTTTATATTGTAACAAGAAAGTTCTATATTTGCAGTGAAGCTGCTAACCAGCAATGTGCAAGGCTATGTCTTTCTTGGAGGCCACAAACTACTACATGCTTATTAACCTACCATTTTTTCCTTCAGGGCTATCACAAAGGGCTTTACAGGATAGTGGTGGGCACCCCTTCTTTGCTTTACTCAAGTGGCAAAAAATAGCTAGAAACTATGGGAGAGCGACAGGGCAGATTTCACAAGGAATAAGCAGTCCCATTTTCAGCTAGATGGCCTGCCACTCTGAGCTGAAGGCAGCGAGTAGTTGTACTAACTCTGGTGGTGAGACAGGGGCAACTCTGAAACCTGTCTTTTTCATGGAGCAGTGTACAGGGAAGGGGAACACACATTGGTTCTTTTGGGATAGCTTTTGGACATCTCCAGGTTAACTGAACAGCAGCAGGTTGGTACAGTCCTGGTGGCACAGGACTGTGGTACCTGGTGCCAACTCAATCCTACCACCTCTGAAGAGCGGCGAACCTGGTAGGACTGCTGTGTGTTCTGGTTTATGACTCATGAAATTAATAACTCAAGCA
>NW_008582745.1:0-1107 GCF_000691845.1 Merops nubicus | reverse complement strand
GGGAAAGAGGAATCCACATTACCTCTTTGTGCAGAGGTATGGGGAGTTTTCTCAATGACCCTCTGAAATACTGCTGTGAGACTGCCAAGGTCTTTCAAGCAGAGCCATCTTACAGAAGATGGTGAAATGCAGGGTGGAGCTGATCAAGTTTTAAGTGCAAGGGATTCAAGCATGCATTGCCTAGGCCACTGCAAATCCTTCCTGGGAATATACACAGGGATGTGAAAGTGTTGCTTAATGGTTTCTGAAACCCCTATGCAGAAATGGTCCAGATGGCACAGGGTTCCCACAGTCACATGGTTCTGAACTGCTATCGGTAGGAAAAAACTGTTGTTGAGAGAAAACTGCCTGTGTGGAAGTGAACTCTTTTACATTCACTCAAAATACTACTCTTGCTCTTTCTCACTAGTTCTTCCTCAGTATCCAAGACATCTTCCAACAGTGGCTGCATACGAGAGGCTGAGCTTTTCACGGCACTAACATTCACAGCACTTGCACAGACCTACCAGTATTTATTTTTATCCATGCAGTTTGGTACTGTTTTTATGAGACTCACACAAGGTATGCCATGCTAGCCACAAGAGCTTCATAGCTAGCTCAAGGCAAAACAGCTCTGCACTGCTGCTCATTGGCTTGAGCCTGTCCTCTCTTGGCCACTGGTGTCAGGGGTGTCTGTGCAGCTCCTAAGTGCGACAGGCTGGTGGACTAGCTCAAAATTAGCCTTAAAAACCAGTTGGCTTACAAGCTGCTCTGACTTGCTGTGACACCTTGCTCAGGGTATTTACCACCGGGCTTTGCTGTTTCCACCATAGCTTGGCAGCTCTGCCACAGCTGAGGCAGGAGTGAGTACCAAACTCACTTGTGTTAGGGCAGGCTGGGCTGTGGGCCACGCAGAGACTGAAATTACAGCTGTGCTGCATGGGCACACCACCACCGCTGGCCCCTCTTTACATCTGTCCTCACTGTCTTTCTTGGCCATTTTTCCTCCTGTGCGTAGGCTGCATTAAATACTCAGTATTATTCCTGCCTATTGTGTCTAGGGAGATGGCTTTCTCAGGCCAGAACATGGTTGTTCCTCTTTTGGCTAAATATAAATAAATATAAAAT
>NW_008582744.1:0-18837 GCF_000691845.1 Merops nubicus | reverse complement strand
TATGATTCTATGATTCTATGATTCCAGCCCTGGCACGGGCCCCTGGAGCAGTGGCACAGCGTGGAAGCGGCCACGGATTTGCCAGTGTATCCTACATTACCTGCACAGCACCTGAGCAGCTGTGCCATTCAGATGATTTCATGAGCAGAAGACAAGTATCACTGTACTTATTATTACGGACATGTAATATGTATATAGGAAAAAATATTTGCAAGGTACCTCTCTTGCCACAATTAGTATCTTGACTATCATCTACTGGATGGCTTTGCAATTTGAAGTGTATATTTCAAGCACCTGACTTGCTTTTACGTTCACTTACGTAAACTATTTGCCCTCCTCCCAGCCCAAAACTGTTTTTTTTCAAGACCTGGCCTCTCATGGGAGATGGATAAGAAAGTAAGATGCTAGTATGATTGCTAAATCACACTGCAAGATACAATCCATGCACGGGCTACTGCTCCTATATGTGCGGGAGTAAGTTAATACTGTATCAGTTTTCTATCATATTTACATGCAGTCCATACTGAAAGGGTTTGTCTTTTGCATCACACATTCCTTCTCTGTTCTCATATCAGAAAAGTGGTAGTGGAGGGTGAGAAAGGATTGTTTGGATTTTACTGTTTTTAAAACAGTCCTGGGATGTAGGTGTATCTACCTATCAGACATGACAGAGGATCTCAGGAAACTGCTCTTCCTTCTATTTCCAAGAGGATTAATACTGTGCAAAAATGCAGACCCCTGAAAGGCTAGATAGTGTACATGAGTAAGACTCCATGTCATTACCTCCATCTGTTCTGTTCAAGGCCAACAGTCAGTACCCGCAAACCACTCGCAGTTACTAAAACCACACCAGCTTCTTTTTGTGCAGAGTAGTAAAAAGATGAAACAAAAGATGAAGATGCAAAAATATCTATGTCAAATGGCAAAAAAAATTCATAAGGCCCCAATATATTCTGTAGTTGTCTAATTCTCAGCTAAAACCGAACTGATGTTAATAAAGCACACAGTTATATCTGTTATTTTTGCTATTTCAGAATCATGAATATCTGCTTAACAATTACCTTTATGGTATCTAGAAAAGCCCTACTCAGACAACATGGATTCAGTCAGAGAGCCACTAATACAGTGATTTTCAAACTACCAACAAATAACAAGAAAATGTGCATACAGCTACATGTCAGCTGAGCAGATGACTATAAAACAAAGGTCTGACGTTCTAGTTTTATTGTATTTCTGTCCTAAATACTGCTTCCTTGTATACTGACTACAACTTAATTCTTAGGCCTGTGATATTTTAATGCTCTTTTATCAGCCCTCTCAATCAGAGCTTTTGAATTGGAGTTTTCCCAGATGCACTAAATTTCTTTTGATTCCACAACTGATAACTTTCCTTGCTATTTCATTTTGAAGCTTAATTTCAATGCATTGCTAAATCATGTGATTTACTTTGAGCCAACCACCTCTTTTAGATCGAGTAAGTTCACATCCAAAACAAGTAGTGGAGGGAAGGGAGCTATACAGAAACTTTAGGATTGGAGCCTGCCCAGGGACAGAGCAGGAGGAGCTTGAGCACGTTGGCAAACTCAGGGAAAGGCACAGACAGCTCTGTAAGGATTTCACAGCCACAAAAGCAACCAGACAGGCGGGGTGTATCCTGCAGGGTTTTCCAAACTTCTTGGGTGGCAAAAGTTGCTCTGCCCTTGGATTTATGCTTCAGGGAGCAGGCAAGAGGAGCCGTGCCCAGAAGCCCCCTCTTGGCATGCCTGCCTGTGCAGGCAGCTGCCTCAGAAGGGCGGCTTTCCTCAGTAAATCATCCCGGCAACAGGAACCCACGCTCCGCTTCGGTTCATTATTTTCTCCTCATGTCTGCTCCATTTCACTGATACATACACTCAATTATCTCCACAGCTAGATGATCTTTATTAAATTACACAGCTGATGCAGAGCACGCTGAGGAACAGTGAATTTTGATAGAAATTAAAGATTCCCCTCGGGTGACAGAAAACAGCAGGACAGTTTCCCAGTGCTGGGGACTTATATTTTCAGAGAGCCAGCCACAAAGCCTGCATCAAAGCACACAGATGTTTTAAGCATTATAAACTTTTGAACTGGCTTCTTATGACCCTTAGACTTTTCCTTTTATGAAGTCTGACCTCCCACACTTCCCGGTACTGTCAAATTTGTTTACTGAAGTCTTTTGCTTACTTTCAGAGGTGCTGCATCAGCTCTGGAAAACATCTTGCTTCACATGCACAGTAAGCTCTTACTGCATGGCCTCTTCTCCCATTTTATTTCAACCTCAAGTATGGGAAAGTAGCATTTTCCATCACCTTTAAGCACATTAAATCTCCCTTGACCCCCCCATAACTAGTACTCTCTAGGTTTAAAATATGCATCAGAGTGAGAATTCTCTCATGTAATACCTGCACCCTCTTTGGTCTGATTTGGGCATCTTGTGACAGAAGGCAAATAAAGGAGTTGAATATCAAACCCTCTCTCCTGATTTTTTTATTCAAGGCACTATTGAGCAAAATGTATTAGCATCCAGGTATTGAAAGAGGAAAGTAAAAATATCAACCACAGTAAACTGACTTACTGTCATAGTATTTTCCCAGATTGGGTTTTCATTTATGAAGTCAATGAATTAGTTCCTGATCATAGTTAATGGCCTAAATCATAAGATACGCTTGCAATCTGCAACTAAGGCCACTCATTGCTGAGATTTATTTACAATCCATCTCTTTTATTCAGGAAGCAAAGCTGGTTTTTTTTTCCTGGTTTTGGAGTTTTTTTTTTTTTTGTGTGTGTGTGTGTTTTTTTTTTTTTTTTTTTAAAAAGCCAAGCACAACAGTAATAAAGCCTCAATAGATGCAAAAACTTTTCACCATTTTGCTGTTGCAGAGAAGTAGAGCATGTCTAAATGGCTTTGACATTTCAGATGGGAAATTTCTGAAGATCTCCTGAATATATTATTCCAACCCGTGACCTAGGAAATTCTTTTTGTTTTAGGTATTCATAGTGTAAACACTGTTCACTACCCACAACTGTCACACACCGTGACGTGCAATACCGCAGATTCACACGGGAATTATTTTAAGACAGCTAATCCATTTGACACACATTCCCCAAAGAGAGGGATTGTGTCTGCATATAAAATGTGAAAACAGTGAGTTTAAAAATAAATATATGTACCCTTAATTACTGGTAAGTCCCGTCACACAGAAGACATGCTTTTAATGTTTCTTCAGCACCTCAACACTTTTGTAAGCTCAGATCCAATTGTCCATTCTTTAAATGTGGAAGATGATATTTGACACTACCTTCTCACTATGTACAAAACCAATCCCACTAAAAGCAACCATCTTGTTTTCTTCAGGATTCCTACTGTTTTCCACTTGCACTGGGATCACCCTGTACGATGGGTGCACACTGACACCTACTGCTTGGAGCAGAGACAACCCTGAAGGGGATTCATACACACCACCTGGTCTAGCTCAATGAATCTGGATGGCTGTCTCTGTTCAGGGTTCTCTACAGAGAAGTGAAATATTCCCTGGGGGCCTCAGACCCACATGGTAGCTGGAGTCTTCGAGCAGGGGGATCCAGCAGCCTGGTGTTTATGTCCAGCCAGTGCTGATGAGGCTCTTATGGCACGGTCCCACCGAAGAGGAAACATCCAGTAGGAAGGCAGACAAGTAAATTTCTGAGCAGATACAAAATCTAGAACAAGATTTTTTCAGTTTCTTCAGAAAATTGACCTGAGAATGGTGTAAGATATCTTACCTGATATACTACAGGCAAACACTACTCAACTTCCACTGTGTAAAAAGAGTGGTCTCAAATAACAGCTGTTCAAAGGAGAAACAGTCAACTCTATTGCATACTTCCAAGAGGATATTAGCACTTCAAGGAAAAGAAACACTGGAACAGGGAAAACTGTCCAGCGCCTTACCTTGCACTTATGGGTATCTAATGCAATTTTTGGCATGGCTTGTGATGTCAGCTCTCAGCCCAATTTCAGTTTAATGCTCTGCATGTTAACAAGGAAGCTCCACACCACAAAGCTTTTGCTTTCTTCCCCAGTAATATCACTCTGGTTTATCTCAGGATGATACCATCAGGAAACACCTCTGAAACCAGCTACGTGACTAATGGCAAATCTAAAGCATATACACCAGCATGAAGCTTGTCTGTAGATACTCTGTCTTCTAGAAACTGCACACGTTGAGCAGAAGTGTGCTTACAGGGAGTTGCTGTTGCCAGATGCTGCTTCATTACCTGAAATGGCACACTGCTTCTCAGTACTGATTGCTCAGTACATCTGGCACTCACAGTCTTATTACAGAATTATACAAGGAGCAGCACTACGGTTTTTAACAACCTCAACTCACTTTACCACCAGGTTTCGTTACAAAAAGTTTGGGAACATCAGTGCCCTTCAGGCATGACTCCTTGGAACAATCAATCACCCAGCAAGGTTTTCCTGGTCTTTAAACAGTGCAGAAATCTCCTTGCCTGGTATTGAGCACAGCTGAGTCAACAAACTGGCTTAATAAGGAGTACAGAGAGAGAGGATAATCCTGGTCAGCAGCAGGTGAATGGATTCAAACCTCATCTCAGGAACTGTTCAGGAACAGGAATCACCTCATCCTTGCAATGCCCAACATAAGAGGGATCGAGCTACAAAATGTCTAATTTCTTGTCCAGATTTATTCATAATCTGTTTGCACACATTTTCTCTTGCATTGCTATTGTTACTCAACAAACAATCTTTCCCCTTTGTCTAAAACCCAGAGGAAATGGGTACTCTGGTTTATTTCCTATGGTGAATAAGCCTTCCCCACTCTTTTCTCCATCTTCTAACAGGGTCTGCCCACTTCTTTAATCACCTTCACTAACCTAATGCCAGTCTAACACGAGTTACTGAAACTGTACGAGGCCACATCTGACTCTTGTAGAAGGGCATCCATTCTTCCTCTAAGTATACTGAGAAGACTTCACTTTATATATCCCCTGTGTCATATGATTACTTCTTAAATATTTTCATCCTGTGCCTCCCTTCATTCCCTTCATGAACAAGTATGCCCATGTCCTTTTACTCCTTGGCATTTCCAAACGTGAGGAACACCTGTTTCACATCACAGATTTTCATTATTAGTCCTGAGATGTATGACTTATTACTTATTATTTTTCAATCTATCTTGTAGTTTAGTCCATGTTTACCTCTATATATCTAGATGTATCTCAGTCATCCTGTATCTTATCTCCCTGTCATATTTTTTCTCTTAGGGGACATCCCCCATCTCATTCACACTTTCTGAATTTTTGCTATAAGCCCAAATCACAAGCACTATTCCATTTCATTATGCCAGTGGCTATAAAAAAACCAAAAAGGTGATTACACTTAAGGAGCCCCACTAGCAAACTCCTTCCTCTCCTATCAGCAATACTTTCATACTTCCAGGATCTCACCCCCTCCCTGCCCATTTTTAAGCTCTAGTACCAATACCCATTTTCTCCACACAGATGGCTTGATACAAAGCATTTTGCTGACATCAGACAGATTAGGTATACTCCTGGGAAGTCTTACAAAAAATTTAGTTTTACCTGTGTCATCTCTCTTCACAAATATGTCACATTTTTCCTTATTTACTACTTACTCTTGTACTGTTAATGACCGCTCATTCCCTTACAGTGCAGCAGTGGTGACTGATTCTATACTTGGTCTTGACTTCCCCAACATCCACAGAGCACCTTTTTAAGAAACAGTGCATTGGTGGCATTCTGACAGTTCTGACTTAACACCTTAAGCATTTGCCTTATTGTTAGAAGAAACATTCAGGGCATCATCCCTTGAGCTGACACGGTACAGCACTAGAAAGTCAAGTGGCCTATTTCCTCTTACCAAAACTGATTAACAGAGGGACAGAATGCTCCTACCAAAACTGATTAAGAGGTTCACAATGCTCCTTCACTTTGGCCAAAGACAAGTGTTATGCAGTGTTTGAAAGCTAAAGAGCTCTTATTCCCACATAATTAGCTCGTTGCTTAATTATCTGTACAGAACTACTGCACAAATGCAGCAGTGACCGTTCTGTACCTACACATTGTACCTACACATTGTATGGTCCATTTGAAGGATTACTTGAACAGTATTTCAAATGATGTTAAGTGTGGCTGGTACCTATAAAAATAGATTTGACCATCAGACAGCCTCCCCTTTCTTTTCCATGGTGTGAAATGCAGTTCCTATACACGTTGCCCCAGAGCTGTGCATAACAATTAAAACATTCAAAGCTGCATAGAAAAAACCACGTTGCCCCAGAGCTGTGCATAACAAAACATTCAAAGCTGCATAGAAAAAAAACCTCACCACCCACTCAAGTTCTCTGTTGTCGAAGCACCATGAAGTGCCCAGCCAGCAACAACTCTCCTGCCAAATTAACAGCGCTTGGCAACTGACCTCAGGAGTATGCATTTCTGATGTGTGATAAACAGCAGGGAGACTTACAACCTGTTAGCTTTATTTACAGGCAATTGTGTCTCAGCAATGTTACAGAAGAGGCAAGCTTGGCATAAAGCCTCATGTCACAAGGTGTGCTGCTCCCTCTCTGCTCCTACCACCCATTTCCTCACTTTCCAGCTATGTGCTTATTCCTGACTGTGCCCTTCCTATTTGCAAGATGCATTCCTACAGTAAGCCATGCCTTCTTTCCCATGGGCACAACCACCCATTTCCTCACTTTCCAGCTATGTGCTTATTCCTGACTGTGCCCTTCCTATTTGCAAGATCCTATTTGTAAGCCATGCCTTCTTTCCAATGGGCACACTCATTCTTTGTTCTCCATCCCAATATGCCTGCACCTCCATTTAAAATTTTCAAGCCTGCTCCTCTCAGAACTGTCCTACTTTGACACCAGTTTCCACAGGTCCATTGCTTGTTCCCCATCTCCTCAGCAATCCTGACAGGGTTAGCTGAAGAGAATCTCCTTCCTGGATCATTTTTCCATGATTCAGGAAAGGGTTTGGAAAGACAGTTTTAAGCAGCAAGACAGATGGAAGGGCAATGAAAGCCTGCAATCATTTGAAGGTTGTATTTAGCCAGAAGTAAAAAGAAAGAGGGGGACTATTTTCAGTGGTAAGACAGGATGAGGATTTAAACTCAGGGAAGCTTGTGAGAGGGAAATGTATGCAGCTACAAACTAATCTCCAAAGGAAAAGGCAGTTTGTATCTCCTCAGACAGTTTGTAGCTTTTGAAGCACAGACTAGTCAATATCTGCACAAAACCACTGGAAGGAATGACAGTATATCAACAGGAAGACAGGCCCCTGCAACTGGGCTAGTCCATGAATAGCCCGCTGACACAGATTTCAGCACAGTTTTAATGGAAGCCTCCATATTAAGGGTATGCATGAAATGCACACCTTCCATAGCTTGTTAGAAAAATTATGTAAGAAAAACCAACAAGCTACAAAGATAAATAGGAATATATGCAAAAGAATTAACTAATTTAAGAGATCACTGTAAGAATTCCAAGTATCACTGCTCTGACAGAAAGCACAGGGATTTCTTTCTATTTGTTTAAACTCTGCAGAGATCAAAGAACCCAATTATAATATCTGGCCCTTCTTCCTCTGCAGCCCTTCTCTCTTAATTGCCCTGGCTCTGGTTCTTCCACTAAGTATAAATGAAAGCACTGGAATTAAGCCTGTCACTGAAACAAGCAGAGCAAACTTTCACTGATGTCAACAGAATTAGGCCACTTTTTACAAGCAGTGACTTTGCTCCCTCCAGTTGGCAACACAAGAAATACAATTTGCTCAAATGCAGTGCCAGTGTCGTTCCCTCCAGGCAGGCACACCAGGGACCCAGGCACTCTCCTGCTCTTCTGGGCTGCAGCAGAGGAGCAGTTGCTGTATGGGCTGTGGAGTCACCATCTGGTTCCTGGTTTCTTTCTGAACAGCACGCGCTGTCAGCTCCTCAAAGCTTGTGGCGAAAATCCCTCCTGTGCCCACAGATTATAAGCTACTCATGATGGGCATCTAAGCTATAAAATGAACTGAAGAAAGGAGGAAAAGAATGTCCATCTTCTAATTAAAAATTTACAAGACTGGCATTAAACCCTGAGCCTTGTCTCTAAATACAAAAAAAACCTGCAACAGAATTTGTATCTCCAAAGACTCATTCATCCCACTAACTGAGCAATAATAACTTAACATTAATATTCAGTTTGCTTATAGTCTGTTCAGCATTTCTGGCATTAATTCCCACATTTAATTCCAATAACTGGTTAATCTCACACAGAAAAATAAATTGAGTAAATACCTCACATAGAAGGGTGACATAGGCCGCTCATCTTCTTGGGAGCTGAAAACAAAACAAACATTTTAAAGTTAGTGTGCAGCTCTGTCTTGTATTTGCAGTTCAAGATACTCTTAAAAAGCAGAGATAGTAAAGTGAAACAGTACACCTGTTACAGAGGTAACACTTAGGTCTGCTTTGTCCTCTGGTTGTACACATGGAAAAAAGCTTAAAGGTACATTCCTTAAACCCTGAGAACCCAACTCACTTCTGTGTCCACAAACATGGTGCAACAGATCTCCTGCTAGACAGCCAGGAGTCACTCTGGCTCTGCAGCAGTGCATGAACTATTCCCATAGCAACAATAAAGCATTTTCCCAGCAAAATCACCAGAGCCTTTTGCTGTCTGCTGTTGCAGAATTAATCAACCTGCCTATTAAAGCAAAACTGAGAAAAAAACAACCCAAATGATACATTGAGAGACCAAAGAAACAGCCATGGCTGCATGCATGAGTCTATGAATTTCCCAGTTTTATCACTCCTGTGCAAAGTCAGTTTGACTCTGCTCATCATACCTGTGCTGGCACAAGGGTAAGAACAAACTGCTGGGGTGCTGAAGTTTAAAGGTGTGGCAGACTGATGATTTAAGTCAATTTAAGACCACGCTGCTTATAGCAATTATTAAAAAAAATTTCACTTAGTCATTCCAACCAGATAAACGGTCAGCCATGCAGGACACTTAAGCCTTGTAACTCTCCAGAGTAGGACACAAGCCTTCCTCCAAGCATGCAGGAAATGCCCCCAAGGTTGACTCATCCCTAAAGGACTTTTAATTCAGTCTGCTGAAGAATGCAGCAAGTTTGGCAGAAAGGCAGAAAAGATGGGAAGCTGCATAAATTACTTTAAACAGAATCAGAAAGGATAACATCCCACAGGCACTGGAAACCAATCACTTCGCTGCTGCTTTCCTGCTGGTTCCATCAGCCTGAGACTGTGCCAGCACTCTGCAATTTGCCACAGGTACTCAGCCATGGGTCCCAGGGCTCTGCCACGCTGTGAAGGCATTCATCACTTCTAAGCTTGTTCAGAGGATGAGAGAGTATGGGAGAATGCTCTAGGTGAGGTGAGCTTAGCTTCAAACTCAAGTTACACAGGGACTTTGATTGCCCCAGCATCCTGACCAACTTCAACAAGGATCTGAAGTAGTTCAAGCTTGAACCATTTTTTAAAAGCCAGCCTGAGTCCATTAATCTCTTGAGTTTTGAAGGATTTTATTTATCAGTTTATAAAAGCTTCTCTAAGCACAGAATAAAGAAGAAAGGAACATCTCAGTGGCTTTTGTAGCTAGATCAAATACTCGGAGGAACCTTTGGCAGCTTTCACTAAAGCCAGGAGGAAGCTCCCTCAGCAAGAGGAGCTGAAACTGGCCTGAAGCCAGGCAAGCTCCCTGCTCTCACACTGTGTATAGCCAGGGGCAGGTTTCACTGTGGCTCATTTCAAACCCAGCCAGTGTTATAACAGAGCCAGAAATGTGCACATCAAATTAATCCAGGGAGCAAGGACGGAGGAACTAGGACGCAAGGGGAGTCAGAAGGGCCAGGAAGGCAGACAGACAGATGAGCCAACCAGTGTGCTAGAAAAAAAACATCACTGGGGTTTAATTCTGATTCTGATTTAATTTGATCACCCCACGTGGAGATCCTTAGTGAAACAAATCTAGAGAAAAGACCTTCCAGCATGTTGCACAGGAAGCCTGAAATACTGATTGAAGGGTAACACCAAATACCACAAGCCAGAAGGAAGAGAAGTTGCTTCCAAAATCAGCATGCTCTGCCAAAACTTGCATTGCCTCCATAACGTGACAGAGGCTGGGCAGTTTTCAGCTGCCCCAAGAATACTGGGAGCAGAGCTGCCTCGGGAAACTCTACTGCCACTTTCACAAGCCCACCTCCAGCAGCTTGATCAAGTTGCAGTTGGCTGCTGCTGCAGGAGCACTGAAGGCCACCATGGTCCTCCTCCCAGGCCCAGCCAGCACACGGAGCAGTGCCTGCCTGCAGCAAGGCAGGTAACACCTCAAGGATCCTTGAGAGAAGCTGCTACAGCTTTAGGACTGCCTAGAAACACTGGAGGGAAATGTGGAAGAGTCCATCATTGCCCTTCCCAGAAGACCATCTGCATGGGTAAGAACCTCTGCCAGGTACAGGCTCCCTCAGGCAGCATGCATGGTCTCTCAGCTTCAATGCATAATTATCTCTTATTTAGCACTCATGGAATATACTGTCTCGTTTTGGGGTTTTGTTTGCTGGTTTGTTTGTTTTAAAGTGTAAAGAAGCTACTTTAATCTCACAAAGATGGTAGTAGCTTTTTCTCTCTTGCAATGTTCAGCTTGCCCTTCCCAGAAGACCATCTGCATGGGTAAGAACCTCTGCCAGGTACAGGCTCCCTCAGGCAGCATGCATGGTCTCTCAGCTTCAATGCATAAGTTATCTCTTATTTAGCACTCATGGAATATACTGTCTTGTTTTGGGGTTTTGTTTGCTGGTTTGTTTGTTTTAAAGTGTAAAGAAGCTACTTTAATCTCACAAAGATGGTAGTAAAGTTTTTTTTCTCTTGGGATGTTCAGCTCATTAAGTTAATGGTTGCACTTCCTCAGTGCAAACAAAATCCAATGGCAGACACAAAACATGAAAAATGTTTTCTCACCTAAAAAGTTCACAGCACCACCAAGATTCCTGTGCACCAAGGCAACTTCAAACGACACCACCAAATGCTGCTTTGTGTGCAAGTGGCAGTTGTCAAAGCTGCACCAAACATGCTCTTTTCCATCATAAAAACCCGGCCTCATCTCAGGGTTTTTAATTAACTTTCAAGTCACAGAAGCAAAATGACACTGAAAAATCCCAAATAACTGCCTCATATTCATGCTCCCACTAGCTGCTTTGACAGATTATATGGAAATTTCATTTTCTGCATCCAAGTTAAACATATTATTCACTTCCTTCTTAAATCATTAAAAGCAACATATCCCAAACATCTTTCTCTAACTTTGTGCACCTTACTCAATTCATCTGTGCAAGCTGGAAGACTTGAGTGGTGTAAATGACAAACAGATTTAAACCACCTATTCCACATAATTCACAATCCCTAAGATTAGCTGTGGGAATACCACACCCTATTGCAATCACTTAGCACACAAGGATTCTGTCTTGATTAAAATACTTTATGAAATAATGAGTTATTTGTGCTGCACATCAGTTTATTACCTTACTTCTACTATACACAAAAGCACAGATTAGTTTAATGACAGGAGTAAAGCCTGTGTGTGAGAAGCTTTAGACCTGAGTGTACCTAATCACATGCTTTTGGATATAAGAGACAAGCAAACAAGTAAAAATGTACAAGACATGAATTATAAATGATCATCAGTTGATATTACACAAAAACAAGGCTAGAAATTGGTCTAAAAACCTTCTGCACAGGACTCTGTCACTATTGCTCACACTATGCTGATTAAAAACCAAATGCTTACTTGCTTTTAAAACACCTTGAAGTGAAGGGTTTATTAGTATTGGCAGGAAACCCCTTCTACCATGCATCCTTTCAAAAGAAAATGCTAGATGTTATTAAACATTTAAATTAAAATCATAATAATAATTATAGCATTATAAATGTTCAACATTTAATTGTACTGTACTTGGGATGCATAACTCCTCTTTGGTTGAAGGGATACACAGACCTTCTAGAAGGGGAGGAAAGGAAAGCTTAAAAATACTTGGCAAACCAAGTCAGCCATCCACAGGATAAAGATGCCAAGTCATCTTGACGTGCATCTCAACACAGTCTAAATTTCTACCTTGCCTAGCAAAGAATTTATCCATTAGGCAAGCAGATTTAGTAGTTAATATGTGGTTGTGGTTTTTTCTTTTTTTTTCCCATATCCTCAACATTTTGTCCAGTTTTACACACATTTGAAGGCATGAAATAACTTTAAAAAACCCACATTTATTTGTTGAGCTATTGCTGATTACTTGGCTAAGCAGGTGAGTGCAAAATACAGCAGACTCTTTCTTCTCAGACATACACACAGCTCCCCTCAGCCAAGGGATTAAACAGAAATCAACTGTTCTTTCATACAATGCTTGGGAGCGCAATCTCTCGCTCCTGAAGGACACCTAAATATCTGATCACTTCCTTCTTGCTAAAAACCAAAACAAATACCAGTCAAAGTGAAAAAAAGCCTTGTTCTCCTTATTTCATGGCTGAAGAAGTAATATAGTCGTTTGCAGCTTCCACTGGACTAACAGAAAAGCTTGTCTGACTGGAAGGCACGCCAGTATCACCTGCCAGTTAGTTAAGCCCATCTCAGGATTTTCAGGCACGTGTATTTTACAGCATTTACACAATGCATCCTTTCTGACCAGAAAGAAGGGAATAGGAAAGCCTGGGTGAGAGTCTAACTGTTAAACCATAAATTTCCATTGCAGAACTGCAGTTATCTTTTCTTGCCTCCACATTTTCCAACAGTTACCCCAACACATTCTCAAAGACACAATGCTGTTTTCCTCCCTTATTTTTTTTCCCCCCTTTGATATCTCACCTTGCCCTTCAGAAAGAATAAGGGAGTTGCTGAGCTCATCCCTGAGCTAAAGCTGTAAAACACCCATTTAGATGCAGAGTTTCCAATTTATGCACATGAATATGGAATTCCCCATCCCAGCCCTGCACTAGCCTGAGCTCGTCCCAGGTCAAAGGGTGGCTCAGGGCCCTTCTTCCTTGTTATATTTGCACTTAATTATCAGCAATTCTTCCATCCTGGCTTGCTGGCACTGGAACGTCCATTGTAAAGCTACCACTGCTTTCCTACTTCACTTTTCAAAAGTTAAATGGGACATTTAGTCAGATTTAAATAATGTGGGGTTTTTTTCCCCTCTTTTTTTTTTACAGTCATGAAAATGTACTTTGTCTCAAATGTTGATATCTTGCACCAGAGATGAGGGACCTAGACATTGGCAGGGTCATGCTGCTCAGCCAAGGTCATGTTTTCCTAATGCCTTGCCATAGGCTTTATTTGTTCTGACCTCAAAAGTTAGATAAGCAATGGCTCACTTTCTATTCCACCACAGATATTCTGGACTTCAAAAGAAATTAGTTTTAGTGAGAATACTTTTCAGGCAATGAGAGAACTGCTTCTAATCTTAATGCAATCAAACAAAAAGGCACTGAAAATTCAGTGGCGTCAAATTACTAATGATATCAAAAATTAATGCAGCTTTTGGGAGGAGGAGAAGGAAGGCTAAGCTTGGGTGACTTGTTAAGACTTCAGAGTTATCTCCCTCTTGTTTTCTTCTCACTGTTTAGAACCCCTGTGCCATCCTTGATTAACACACATGCCATTTTTGCTACTGCAGAGTATTTTAACAATATTGTTATTTACTTATTCTATCACTCAACCTTAACAACACTAAAAATAGCTTCAAGGAAGCCTCAGTTCTGAGGCCACAGTAGTGCTTTTTGCTAGGTGTCTTGTCTTATTCACAAATTTTTCTTCCCCCCCCCCCATTTCCCCATAAAAGTTATTTCAAGCTTGCAATGGCTCATGAAAATTTATTGCATATTTATTTTCTCAATAGAGTGATTTACTTGTAGTTTGTGCTTCACAGCAGTGGGTAAAAGGTAACGTCTTTGCAAATGAGAAATAGCAGGCAATACAAGCATCTTCCTTCAAATAAAGGCTTCAAAATAAATTTTCTTCAAAGAAATACTGAGGTATGTTATCCAAAAGAAGAAAGAATACTACCAGCCTTGATGCAAGAGTAACCATAAATTTAATCTGACATGATAACACACTGGTGATACAATGGTCACCATTAGAAGTCAGCGCTTACTATCAACTGTTGAGCAATGCCACCCTTGCTCTATACCCTTATTCTGAGGGGGAGGGAGGAGGAATGCACTACATAGTAACTAAGAAACAAGTTGCTTCCATGCAGATAGTTGCATTCTCCCTGAAGAGTAACTTTTATAGTCAAAAGCATAACACATTGTTTCAAATATTCATCTTCAGTCTTCACAAATTACACTTAATACCTCACCACACTGAACCACTGAAACCAAGTTAAACTCTACCTTCAGTATCTGTGGAAGCTACTCACCAAACAAGCCACAAGTCAAAATACCAGGCAGACTACACAGCTTCTTTATTCTGAACTCACATACTCTTTAAAATATCTCCAATAACTTGGGCGAGGATGGGTTGGTATCACTTTAAACATTAAACTCCAAAGGACCCTACCACCTTCCCCAAAGCCAATTCTTCAGCAGTGGTTTTCCTATAGGTCTCTCTCAGGTAAGTCATGTTTTAAGCCCTTGGGATCAGTGTGCAACAACACAACTACAGGGCCCTAGAAGGGACCTCTCTGGGGGAGTGCAAAATATAGCAGTCTCTTAAGATTTCCTTCTCTTTGGAAGCCTGCTAACCTTCCTAAAGCATGAGCTTCAGTCTCCTGTTTTATCCTGCATTCAAAACACCAATATTGCTATTTCATAGAGACCAACTGAGGTGAATACGAAGGATCACTCTGTCACACATGGGAGGAGCACATACTATCTCTTGTTCCACAGCCAAGATTGAGGCATAAGTCCTCAAGCCTAGAGTAGGGCCCTGTTAATTTTAGGAAATACGAACACACAGCACAGCCATACACATTGCAAACATACTGCACCATCCATGGGCATAACTGGGCAAGCTGTGCATGAGGGGGCACTGAGATGAAGGCACACTGCCTCCATGGGGAAAAAATAAAACACACTGAAGCCTTTTTGCACACCTCCTCCCCCTTCAGAGCAGCACAAGGGAAGCACAAGCCAAAAGGAGCACAACTTCTTGCTGATTAAATGCCACTATGAGCAAGAGGCTGATTTATATTAACATATCTGAATCTACTGGAACCTTTTGACAGCATAATTTTGTATAATTATTTTCTACTCACTATCCTCCTGGATTGCAAATATGTTTATCTTTTATAAAATGACGTCAATGTTAAGCAGCTTGCTTTTGTTGTTTTACATCTTCAACTAGTTGGGGCTTATTATGAAAGACAGGGCAGTGTCTTGTCTTCTGCTTGTGGTTTGGCAATAGCCTTCACTGGGATAAAACTAGAAAATGGGTCAGAAAGAGGCGGAATGAATGTACCAGCCAAAGTCTCACCTCTTCTCAGAATTTAACAGTGTGAAGTTGCATAATGCACACATACCTGTTGCATTATAGTGATGAATAACTGTTACTAGGTAACCAGCAATTTTGATTTCAGGATTGTTTGTTGACAGCTTACACACTTCAAATCAAAGTATCTAAGAGCTCAACTTTTAGGTAAATATTCATAATTTCTTGCTTAATCAGGTGGACACCCTGGAGGCAAACACTGCAGAAAATTTCCACATCAATTTCCTCTTTTAGTCTGAGCCCCCCTTCTCATCCCCACCCACCCAGTGGTACCCAAGAAGAGCTTCCACAAACTCCTACACTCATTAGTCACAGCTTTGACAAGACAGGGTACCCAGCTGTGGGTCAAATGTGAGCCCGGAAGGCAAAAAATTCACTTCAGATTTTTTAATAAGCTGTGACTCTGCCTTTGGGAAGATGAGCATGACAGGTTTCAATTTCTCTTCACTATTGCACCAGAAAAAAAATATCCAAACCTAAATAAAAAAAAAAACCAAAAACAAAACAAAACAAAACAAAACAAAAAAACCAAAACAACCACCCAACAACCAAACAAAAAATCAGACACAAGTTCTCTCCACCCTCATAGAACATACTTCACTTCATACACATATTCCAGAACATACTGCACTAGGGCTTGTCAAGCACTCCCAGTACCTTGGATAAAAGTGATAACGAAGTCCGAAGGATCAGACTTATTTATGATACAACTTCACACACACACAAACACTCAGTAATCTGTTAGACACAACACAGCGGCCACTAAAAACAAAAAAAAAAGAAAAAAAAAAAGAAAGCATGGTGGAATATAAATGGTGTTCTCAGCTAGAATACTGGGTATCTGTGAAAGACCCAAGCAAACAAACCAGCAAGGTAAATCACACAACCCCTCTGACTCCAAGACAGCCCAAGCAGACAACTGCTGCTGTACAGGTAAGAAACAGACCAGTCACACTCCCTGCTCCTGTCAGAAGTACTTTCTAAAACTACATGTGATGGTTTCGCTCTTCCTCTGCCTTGATTTAAAAGTGCAAAGTGAGAGAGGCCCCTGATCACAAACAAGGCCCAAGTGTGTACCTGGCTGTCTTATCTCCTGCAGAAACTGGCAGATGTGATTGCCAAAGGTGGCTGCCACAGGTTTCAGCTTTGCACCGCTCTTGTTAAATCTGCAATAGACTGAGCTAGAATAGATGAATTAAAACATACATAACAGCATTAGTAACGCCCTAGCTAGGAATCTAGGTTATTGAAATAAGTTAATGTTATTCAGAAAACGTGTTAGCCTGCTAGCAATAGGAGGGGTAGGTAGATATGTTGTTGGAAAATCAGTAGTGTAACCTGTGTGATATTCACAGGTGCCTCCTGCAGTGCTCGGGCAATAGAGTACCTCTGGCAGTGGAGGGTTCCACACACTCAGTGTTCCACCTCCTCCCGTGCCACGAAACATAACCCTGATGTCCCTGTTGCCACTCCCTCGCAGCAGGCCACCATACCCCATCACATGCCATTCCACAGACATCTATATATAGCACAAAATGACACTGTATAGTACATATGGCTCTATGCAAGCACATCATACGAGTTTTAGGAAGACAGACTCACGGCTTAGGGGGGATTTTGGTAGATGCAACACTTTGCTGCTCTAGTAACAAACGCTATTTAGAAGTTGCAGCTTCTTGACCAGAGCCTTTCTTCCTCTCCCAGGTTTTACATGCCAGCCACGCAGAGATGCAACAGTACTGCTGCAGCACGGGAGGGCTCCCATGGCAGGCACAGCACGGTCAGCTTGTAGCCCAAAGCCAGCCCAGAGCAGAGCACCTGCAGGAGACGGGCAGGAGGGACCTCACCCACTCAGGAAGGGAACCAAGTGTGATCATTGCCGGCAGCTCATTGCCTTTCTTGAGAGGCGAGGATGGATGCTCTCAGCTTGGCAAGTGCCCCGAGCCACAGCACCCAGAGGTTACCACTAGGCTGCTTTAGACCCAGTAACAGGAATTGTGCACTGGGAGTTGTCTGTGCCCTCAGCTGGAACAGCAGCCTCAGCCTCTCCACCTCACAAGAACCACAAGCATATTGCTACCTGTGCTGGGACTAAACACTGCCCGGCATCACCTTTCCTGAAGGTGACAAGAAAATGCTTAAAGCCAGAAAGACCCTCTTCTGCAGCAAAACTCTGCACTAAGAAGGGAGGAGACTATTTTCCTGTTCTTCCCCTTTGAATGCTAAGGTACAACGTGTAGAATACTGCTCTAAAGGGATCTGGAGTCTGTGCTTGCCTGCCCCGAGGTCCGAAGGAAATTAGGTGCTGGAAGTATAGTATATACACCCTAAAAATAGATCAAGAGATGGAAAAGAAGCAAGAATTTCTTTTTTCTTTTTTTTTTAACTGCAGAGCTCAAACAATTCTGTGCCATGCTCAAGGTTTAATGGGAGTTTGGAAAAAAAGAAACAAACCAACCACCTTTAAAGTGCAGGGTGTATTTCTAACTGATCAAGTTATTCCTTACAACAACAAAACCCAAGAATCTAATTAGAGCTACCCTGTGAAATCTATATTCCCCTGGGGTGAACAGTCAAGACCACAATAACAACCACTTGTTTTGACTGCTGCTAAGACAGATCCTTGGAATACAAAAAGGTTTAAAATATTATGTGAGACTGATCCTTCAAATAGGAAGGATGCACTATGACTACTTCTTTAAGACATACAACCCCCATTTCTGTTTCTCTGCAGTCATCAACATGGAACCCCACGACTCCATTACTGCAAAAGAGACTTCCTCCACATCTATCTGTGGGGGGACCCCGTGTTTTATCAGACAATAACAGTTTGGGTAACAATTACAGTTTTATTTTATTGTGTCCGGGTAAGTGGCAACTCCACAGCTTCTGCTGAAACAGCACCACCACAGTGCTGAAATTACTTATTTACTGTTCGGCAGATTACATAAAGATGGATATTCAGCCTGTTTGAATAAGAGTAGAGGAGGCATAGGCTACTTAATTCTGAGCACTGAAAGAATAACTACAAAATACAATTAACGACTCGGCGAAAGGTTTGTGCACACTCTCCCCAGCCCAGTGGGTCTGCGCCCCGCTATTTCAAGCCGACTGCAGTTCCCCCTGCTACACTGTGGCAGAAAGAAGCACATGCCAGCACAGGTACGCACTCCCAGCTGGTGCTGAAGGGAGGTGTGTCTCGACACCCTGGAAACAAACCAGCCCTTTCCCCCCGAAAACTACATCTCTCGCCCGCGCTGCCGCAAAGGCGGACCGCGCCGGGCATGTGTGCGGACGGCCGTAGGTGGGGTGC
>NW_008582743.1:0-1087 GCF_000691845.1 Merops nubicus | reverse complement strand
CGGATTCGGCGGATTCTTAAATAACTGCAGCCCATAAAAGTTCAGCCTGTAACGGGTCCCATCTTCTAGGAGCTTTCTGCACCCAGAATTACTGCCAGTGTCATCCTGGCTCCCTGCACACTCACATTTCCTCTGATCCAGCAGGATCCACGTTGTGGAAAAACTGCCCCAAACCCCCATCAAACTGCCCCAGAGAACCCCCAAAACTGCCCCACATCCTCCCAAAACTGCCCCAAATGCCCCTCAATACTATTTCTTCTAGCTCCTTGAATGACGAGCGTCACAAAACATCATCCACTGACCTACATCAACTTTATATCAAAATTAGAGCGATTCTCTTGCGTCAGGGGAACCCCCACAACTGTTTTTTTGTCTTTTATGTGACATTTTTATGCTTCCCCTCACCCCCGGGGGGCAGATTTGTCTCTGGCATGGTGGATCTGTACTACGGGGCCGACGCGGCGGCGAGCGGGGACGCCGAGCTGCAGGCCTGGGTGAGGGACATCTTCACCCACGGCTTCCTGGGCAGGACCTCCTCAGGTACCCCACGGCACGGCCCTCGAGGGTGGAGGGACCCTTGGGTGAGGTTTTTTTAGGAAATTCATTTTCGCAGACCTCTCCTCAGGACTCGTGTGGAGCTGGCCCTCTGAGTAAACTCTTTCACAACCGTCTGTCTCAGGATTGAAATTCCCTGCTCCACATTTGCCCATTTTGGGGCCATCCAGGGCAAATCACCCTTGGAGGGGTATCTGTCTTTAAGAGAAGTGGCAGCACGGACCCAAAACGTGTGGACTCCAGGCAGCTTTTTAATTGGGGCCTTATTTTGGTTTCTTAGTTGTAGGTTAATCGTTGTGGCTTTAAATTGTTTATATTTTCTCTTTTCTTCGGGTTGAAGTGTTTGTGAATTAAGCATTTGTTGTTTCATTGTGGTATTTTGGTTTTTTTTTTAATGGGATTAGGGATTTTTATTATTATTAGATTTTCATTATTATTAGATTTTCTTTTTTTTTTAGTAGAGGTAATTTGGTTTTGAATTTTAAGTTGTTTGGTCCTTTTTTTTAAGTTTAAAAAGGTTAGAATAATATTC
>NW_008582742.1:544-770 GCF_000691845.1 Merops nubicus | reverse complement strand
TCATTTCAGGTCTGGCTTTTGTTACACGTCCTGAACTATCCTCAGCTGAATGATTTAGAATCAAAACTGGCTCCTTATTAGCTGAAGTCCAATGTCTACGAGACACTAGAAAGAAAACCTTGAGAGAAAACCTTGAATTCTTCTGACTTGGGTTTGACTTGAGCTTTGCCAGCAGTGTGCCCAAGTGGCCAAGAAGGCCACCAGCAGCCTGGCTTGGAGCAGCAAT
>NW_008582742.1:0-249 GCF_000691845.1 Merops nubicus | reverse complement strand
TCCCAAGGGACAAGGGTCAGAAAAAGAGCAAATAGTCTCAACATGTTGCATTTTACAAGTACCTGACTGCAACATGTTGCATTTTACAAGTGCTTCATTAAAATATGTTACAATTTAAAGTACATTGTAACATATCCTTAAAAAGTTGCAATTTCCAAGTACCTCCTTAAAAGATGTTGCAATTTCCAAGTACCTCATTAAAAATGTTGCAATTTACAAGTACCTCATTAAAAATGTTGCATTTTCCAA
>NW_008582741.1:0-1033 GCF_000691845.1 Merops nubicus | reverse complement strand
CTGGGGGTGCTGGTGAAGCACCCTGGGGCTGCTGTCGTGGTAGTGCCATAGGAAATGAGGTGGCTGGCCAGGCAGGGGACTCTGGAGGCGTGTAGGTGTTTCAGCTCTTGCCTGGCTTGTGTGTTTGTTGGGTTTTTCACCCCAGAAGCTCCTCCCCACAGGTTTCGCTGCGGTAGCAGCCTCCAGGACCCCGTTGGAAGGGCTGTGAGCTCGCTACAGCCACCAGCGTGGGGGGAGCACTCCCCGGGCTGCTGCCCAACAAATGGCCAGCAAAGAACCAAGTCCATGGCAAAGTGGGGGCTTGATGCAATGCCCAGGGCACAGCTCTGAGCTGTGCCAGCAGCCCAGCCTTTCCTGGCCTACAGGTGCAGAAAGCAAAACCTCTGGGGTTGCAGTGGCCCAGGTGCGTTGAGCCAGGTCCTGCTCAGAGGCTGAAGGAGCATCTG
Organism: Merops nubicus; assembly: GCF_000691845.1. Classification (NCBI taxonomy): domain Eukaryota; kingdom Metazoa; phylum Chordata; class Aves; order Coraciiformes; family Meropidae; genus Merops; species Merops nubicus. The sequence goes on along the minus strand of NW_008582741.1, from coordinate 587 downwards.
TTGTGTACAGGCTCTTGCTGTGCCCGTGGCTCTCCTCCCTTTCATTTTGTGCTCCACTGGAAACAGATTTGGTTCACGTGGTCTCCGAGTGTTGCAACAGACAGTTGCTGTTCAAGGCTGATGTCCTATGGATGTTGTTCCTGTCTCTGGGGCTATTCAGTGCTGTGAAGTTCTAAAATCCACCTTAACTCCATGTTTGCCAGTGTTTGTCCCCTCCCTCTGTGTCAGACAACAGAGTGTTCCCCCTCTCTATCCTCTTATGAAAAGCATCCAGAAATATGGGGAAGGAGTCAAGTGCAGCAAGGAGAGCACCACATATAGTGATGCTGAAAGCGTTGGGTGGCAGAGGTCTCGCAAACGGCTCATGTTGGAGAAGCTGTGAGTGAAACGCAGCCCTTGGTGCTGGGCAGCCCCCCTGGCCGAGCAGGACTCTGGGCACAGGAGCGGTGGGTGGGCAGCTGTGGGCAGTGGCAGGGTGCCTGGGGGCCTCTCGTGCCGCTGGAAACCTGCACGAGCACCCAGCTCCTGGGCAAGGTTCAAGCTCTGGATGCTGCTGTCTGCCCAGGGGAATCTCGCCTGCCACGAAG
>NW_008582740.1:327-751 GCF_000691845.1 Merops nubicus | reverse complement strand
AGGCACCTCGGGGGGCCCCTGCAGGGCGGGTACCTTGTACTCCCGGAATTTGTTGACGATGGGCTCGTGCAGGAGGAATTTGATGTCCTTGAGGAGGTAGAAGGTCCTGGGCGCGGTGGAGCCTTTGTTCACCTTCTTCTTGTGCTTGGGCTCGTGGGGGTAAATCCCTTTGAGGATGCAGGCACCTCGGGGGGCCCCTGCAGGGCGGGTACCTTGTACTCCCGGAATTTGTTGACGATGGGCTCGTGCAGGAGGAATTTGATGTCCTTGAGGAGGTAGAAGGTCCTGGGCGCGGTGGAGCCTTTGTTCACCTTCTTCTTGTGCTTGGGCTCGTGGGGGTAAATCCCTTTGAGGATGCAGAGACGCCTAGGAATGGCAACGGGGGGGACTCGGGGACCCCCCTGCTGCTGGCCCTCCGCGGGGT
>NW_008582740.1:0-274 GCF_000691845.1 Merops nubicus | reverse complement strand
TAAAAATACACCCCACGTGTCCAGCACCAGGTCGGGCTCCTCCTGCACCCCCGGGATGGGGTCTGGGAAAGGGTTCGAGGGGGCTGGGGGGAGTTCAAAGGGTCCAGGGAGGGTTCCGGGGAGGATTCGGAAAGTCACTGGGGAATTCAAGGGGTCAGGGAGGGGTTCCTGGGAGGGTTCAGGAGGCCCAGGGGGAGTTCAAGTGGTCCAGGCAGGGGTCACAGGGAGCCCTGGGGGTGTTCAGGGGATCTTGAAGGGTTTGGTGTGGGTCAGG
>NW_008582739.1:6742-63277 GCF_000691845.1 Merops nubicus | reverse complement strand
GGCGCTACGCCTTTGCGAAAGGAAACAGAAAAAGGAGCAATAAGCACTCGTCTTTTCTACCCAGGCAGGAATCGGGTTTACGTGACCAAAATCAGAACAATTAATGGTTTGAATTAATGTCAGTAGTCACGATTGCCATAGACAGGAAGTGCAGCCCTCACTGTGCTTCCAGTTTTGGTGAACTAGTTAGCTTTAAGTCCCACTTTGTGAGAGATTAATGTGGTTATTTAAAGAAGAGACAGTAATTCCCCTTCTAAATGAGCAAGTATGACATGCAAAGCATTACACGAGTATTATATAAAGTAGAAAGAAAAAGTTTTATAAAGATAAAATATTATAAAGGAAATACAAAGATGGCTAAGCAGCACTGCTCTACAGATTCAATAAGGATACTAACTTTTACTTCTGAAAACTATTTTTAATAACTATTTGCAGAACCGTATCAAAAAATTTAGGTGAAATGTTGTATCTCCCTTTTATGATATTATGCCAAGCAGAAATGATGATTTGAAGTAGTCTGAAAAAGTCATCCGAAGAGACAGCCAGACTTCCTTGATGCTCCATGGGAAGTGCATTTAATTGTATCATACCGTACCAATTTATCATGAAAAGAAAAATGTTTAAGGATAGACAAAATACTGTGGCAGATGCTCTTTGGATAAATTCCAAGTACACTGAGACATGTTTTCAGTTTGAACTAGAAGCTTCTGTTCCTAATTTGTTTAAAAAAAGAAGAAAAAAAAAAAAAGGAAAAAGAAATCAACTAATTGGAAATGGATGCAACTGCTACTCAATTCTGGAGGTTCTGAGGAATTTCTCTGATTAGTCATTTGAAACAAAGAAACTTGGTCTTCTCTACACCTGTCAAATGTCTTTGCCATTACTGTTACAATAATATCATATTTCAAGCTACTAAAGCTTGAATAAGCTTCTTGACCTTAGTTTTCAGTGGAAGGGACCTGAGTTTTCTATCATTTCAATCAGTTTTGTGTGCATGCAGCAAAACTAATGAAAATAGTTCATATTCACAGTAGACTTTAATAGGAAGACTGGATTTAGCTTATAGAGTTTAGGATAAAAGTAATAACAGAACACTGTATTTTCATCTGAGAAATTCAAAATGCTGTACAAACACAATTAAGTATTATCAGCTTGCTATGGCATGATTTATTATATTTGTTTTGCAGATCGGTAGCTTGAGATTTAAAGAAATTAAGTAACTTGTCCAAAGACACACACACAAATCAATAGGTAACTAAGAAAATTACAAGAACTAGTAAGAAAGAAGTCAAGTAGTAAAAATAAGTAATGACGTATTTAACGTTAGGCAGACCTTCAAGTGGTCTCTCTGTTGCTTTAAAGCAACTGTGAATCAGTTTTAATTTTTTTTAAAAATAAGGAGATAAATAAGTAAAGGTCATCAGTTAAGTCAATTTAATCAAAACATAATAAAATTTGAAAAATCCTGGGCAATACTTTAAATAAAGAAGTATCAACAAGAAGGCTGGAAGGGAGTACTTTCTTACCATTTTTATGGCTAGCAAATTAAGGTTAACATGAAGAAGTGGCTGATGAAAATGATTCAATGGCAGCTGCTCAGTGCACCAGGGCACAAGCAGGAGCCTGCATCCTCAAAGGGACTATGATTCATTCCCAGGAAGGCCGATTAAGTTAAAATTGTAACCACAGCTTGAAAGTACCCACCCTTCAAGACAGTTGTCTGCTCTGACACATGAGACAACAGTCTCTCCAGCCGCTGAGCGCTGAGCATTGGCCAGCATACAGCATTTATCATTTTCTGCTTTCAGCTGAGTGTGAGGAGACTGAACTGGGGCAGTAAGACCAAATATCTTCACTGAAAAATATCCTTCAGACCACGTGAATCACTGCTACCTAATTTTATCTGGACTGGAAGTAAAAATAGGCAATCAGGAAACAAAACAGTGTTTCCTGAGGAATTTTACAAAATTACCACCTAAATTCACACAGGATATTCAGGATATTTTCATTGATCTCTTGGGCATGGTACATGTAATGAATGGGAAACTCTCAAAGCCAGGGTAGCCAACTGAAGCCACTTACCTTTGTGTGCAGTTATTATAATACAAGAGAACTAAAATAAACATATGAATAATTACCCTGAAAAGGCATAGTGTTACAAACTTGGATCTCAAATTCTCTTTCATATTCATGCAGAATTAACACTGGATTTCTGAAGGAACATCTCATTAGAACCACCTAGGAAAACTTTGATCACACAGCCAAAGCTTTATCTGTAACGAATGGAAAGTGCAATCTCACTCCATTTTATACCTCTTGTATTGCCTTAAGTGTTTCAGGTGTTTGTGTTACTCAGTGTTTACTTTGTAAATTGCTGTTTAAATGCGGTGTTATAAATGGCAAACCCATTAAAATTACAGCTACTAGCTGACCCAGTTGTCAAGCTTTATATGAAATGCAACTATGTAAAATCCTGCTAGATACGCTTTTCTTGTGAGATGAAGTAGATGGATTTTATACAGGTAAAGAGAATAGGATTAGACACTGTGGTTTCTGGTCCTAGTTTATGTATATGTTACAGATACCAAACAGTCTATCTAGATGCTGAGTATGCATGGATTTGTGACAAATGTGATGCTTTCTGATTCACAGAATATGGAAAAAAAAAACAGATGGAATTTTATAAGAGATTATTTTTGTTCTGCAAGTGCTTTGGAGCAGCCAAAGAAATCAGTAAAAATGCTATCTTGATTAGGAATTTAAAAAAAAAAATCTACAGACAATACAGCATCTGAGCTTAATTCTAACACAGACCCTTATCCCTTTTTAAATTTTTTTCCCTGCTTAATTATACATATTGTTTTTATTTCAGAGTCCTCAAAAAAATTGTCAGGATAATAGAATGTTCTGAACATCTAACCAAATGAGAAAGAACATGTCTTTAAAGCACCAGTGTTAAACTATGAGCATACTATCAAAAATCCTATCACTGCTGCAGCTCTTCAAAGGAGGATTACTCATGATAGCGCCAAGAGCCAGAAAACACGAGCCCTATCTGAACATCAGCTTTGTAACACACACATATGGATTTACTTCCCTCCGAGTTTCCTGAATGAACACTGTAGGTTGTTGGCTTTTTCCAGCACATCTAGTATAGCTCAATCATTGGCATGTGTAGCAAAGCTAATACTCTGTAAAGCTACAGATGATAGAAATTAAGCTACCTGTCCCTGAAGTGGATGTAGAGGCATTAAAGAGGAAGCGAATGACTTAAGTGAAAAGAAATGTAGGTAACTTTTCGTGACTGAGTGCAACTAAGGTTTAAAGCCTCCTGTGCAGAAATTCCCTGCTTTGCACTGCAAAAAGAAATTAATACAAATGCTTTCTGCAAGAAGCACCTATGTGATAACTTGACTTTCAAGATGAAGACTTCAAGGGTACTGAAAACAAGCTAAGAAACAAGAAGCCTTACAGCAGAGATGTTTCAGCAGGTAGAATGCTTGTACTGTAAACCCTCATGGCTGGAATAGTTCTTATTAAGGAAGACTGACTATAAAGTTTGAAAGTTGCCAGTTCCTTATACTGTCCTCAGGTTGTGGCACGTATATGAAGGTGGAGAGGAAGGATGTGGAAATATATCTAATGGAGAGATTGTGTACTTAACAGCTTTTCTGAAATTGCTGCAGTTGCCGAAACTGTAAATGGTACTTGTCCTGCTATTTGTGTTTATCTGGAATCTACATCAGAGAGGCAAATAAAAAGTAGCCTGAGTAATAATTCTAAAGTATTGTTAAAAGATATGGATAACTGCCTTTTGTTTACCTGTCTGTTCCCCTGCTAGAGAACCCCTTCACTCCTCATCTTCTGTTTTAGTCCTCCTTTCTCTGGAAACCTGATATCTGCCTAGTGGTCACTGGATCACAGCTCTGCTGACCAGAGATGCTGCTCACAGTCTGACACACCTTTCCATTTTTTGCACCCTGCATGCTGTATTCATCTGTTTGAGTTATTTCTCTTTCTTAAATAATTATTGTAAACTCTGAAGTTGCCTTAAACATACATCCACTGATAACTGGCAATATAAAAGAGAGCTCAAGTTTTGGGATGGATTCTGACAAAGCGTCCTAGAGCGAGCGAGCTATTTCACTTTCTCAATCTGCAATTTAACTTAAATCCAGCTTCTGCAGTGGAATTTTGGTTTCACTCCTAAAAGGAATTAAAAATACAATTAATTGATCATCCTGCTTTGGATTGTCTGTACAACCGTTGCCATCATGAAAATCAAAACCAGTCCTCCTAGAGCTACCACATGTCCCTACCAGAGATACTCTGATTATTCTCTGGGAATAGTTCAAAAATGCAATCTGTCATCTACCTGTTCATGGAAATTTTGACCTGTGATGATTCCTTGATAGCAGTGATTGTGTTCTATGTGTCCAGTATCCTGCACAACAAGCTGAAAAGTAGCAGTTCTTTACAGTAGCTTTAAAAGATTCTTTGCCCTTTCTTTAAAGAGCTGAGGTTGGGCTCAGCTGTTCTTGGATGGAAGTTAATCCACTATGCATTTCAGATGGATAAATTTCAACACAAATCTGGAAAAAATACTTTCTTTTTTAATTCCATCTTTTGATGTAAGTGGTTATAACTGAGAAGTAAATAAAATCTAGGCAGCTAACAGTGTAGCTATATGCAATAAACAGATTAAGAAATCTGTGAGAAAAAATAGAGTACAGACCTCCTCAGTGATACTGTGTTTTAATAAAGCTTGTGTAGTGCAGAGTGAATTCTTGTGCTTTAGCTTTCCACTACACTCCACTAACACTCTTCCATTTATGCCAGAGCAAACATGTTCCCACCACTGCGGGTTTTTTTGTTCCCTGGCATGAAAATAGAAATGAAGTATTTTCCTGAAGTGTTGCAATTTCTAAAAATTGTGTGTGGCATTATTGCTAATGTTTCCTGCAAGGAGCCTGTCATTCTTGGAGATAGCTGGTGCCAGCGAACGTTAATGCAGAAGTTTGTAATGCTTTGCTGCTGACCATAAGCTGTGCAGCTTCCCAGGTGCCACGCTCCTAGCTCTCACCTCACACTCCTGCAGATGTCCTGGTAATCATTCATCACCTCCATGATTTCCACTAAGAAGCAAAAGGTCTTCAACATGCTTCTCAGCTGCTGTTTCATCTCACCATGACTAAAGAAGCAAAGGTGTGCACATCATCTCTAAGGCACAACGTCTAATGAATGGCCTGTCAGCCATGTCTCTCGTTAAGGAACAAAGGAGGAAAAGTTTGCGTGACTGACATCTCTTCCATAAATCCCCCATGCAGGAAGTGTGTAAAAGCAGGCTACTTTAGGAAAAATATATACAGTGAGCTTCCTTTGTTTTTACTGCTATTTTACGTCTGTATCAGAGATTTGTTCTGTCAAAGGCATTTCCAGCTGCTTTAATCTAAAATGCCTGCCACAAAGGGTACCCAGAATATCAGCTTTTCATACTTTCTTGCCTATTAGTGTGGTTTACAAATAAATTGTGAAGGGGATATGATCATTAGGCTCCAGTGGGATGAATAGTTCAAAGGGCCATCACAAATCATTGCTTGAACAAAAACCATGGAATTCACTTGGGCTTGCATTGGCTTCTCTGTTGTGTTTGAATAATTCTAATCAGGAGAATTTATTAGCAATAATATTCATGGAAATGGACTTCTGAGAAGAATTTTAGAGGCTATTAATTTTGATCCCAGAAGCCTCTTTCCGGGCAAGAACAAGGAACGTGGATAGTGCATTTTCCCACTGTATGTAGAATAATTAACGTCTTTCAAGTTTTACCTGCCAGCAGTGATCTAACTTGTAAAGCTATTATAAATCAAAACAAATTTTCAGAAAATATTCAGTAAAAACTTCCAAGCAAAGACTAATAATTTAATTCATAGCAGAGTTACTGATAGTGGTAGTCAGCTGCTGAAAAACAATACAGCACCCTGACTTGTACAAGTGGAATTCATGTTAAGGTTTGTAAAAGAGCAAGTAAATATGTGAGGTCTGTATTAAAAAACAAGTAACTTTGTATTCAAAATGAGAGTGAGAAAGTAATCTGGATAAGTCAAGCTGAAGTCTGAATAGAATACTTTGGTGACTCTCATTTATGACAATTTCTAAACTAACATTTATGACAGGCAGTCAGAATCTGGGTCTCATAAAGCATACATTAGACACCCTAAAGGATCTCAAAACCTTAGTGAAATAGTGATGTGTAGATCATTGGCAGGGGGAATAGAGGGAGGATAGCATGGATTAGATGTGGATTAGAACTTGTTTTTAGAAAAAACTCATAAATAAAACACTTAGGCCCGGATTCAAGTCTCAGAGACGTGGCATATGTCACCAGATGCTTGTAAAAAATGTTACTGCACTTTCAGACCTAGCCCTGAGCACTCTATTAATTTAAGCTGACATTTGTTTTAGTATTTAATGGATTAGTGTGTGAAAATGCATACAGTTACAGAAAATACAACTTGTCTGTGCAGACTTCAAGCCTTATTTTTAAAAACTTTCCTCATTTGCTGCTGAACACATTTTAGCAATACATAGCATTTCAGCTTTCTTCTTGGATGTAGATGAACTTTATGTCAGAGGCCAGCATGGATCTGTGCTAGAACTTGGTATCTATTCAGACAAGCAGCACATTAACAGTCCCTCTTCAGAGAGCTTTTCTGTCCATCTTGGGGTCTAAATTCTGTCAATAAACATATTAGGTGTGTTTAAAGTGAAAAATCTGAATTTTGCTTTCATTACAGAATTTCCATCAAATCCATATATGTGTGTGATGAAGTCTGGGGAGAGTGAATAGCATTAGTAAATTGTATATGGTACCATTCCACTATTTACATTTAACATCAATATAGAAAGTGTTTCATACTCTGGCAAATAAGAAGGCTTCTTTGCACAATGCTGGCCTTTGACAATGCAATAGTTTTTGGGAAATGCACAAAATGAGGTAAGACATTTAAAGGTTTGATTTTATGGTAGTTTGTTAACTTCACAATAATTTTCTGTGTTCCATGCATTGTAACTTTGTTTACAGTTTTAATCTGGTCTAGCATCAAGAAGAAAAAGTTCTCTGTTAGAAAGGGGAAAAAAAAAAAAATTTTGAGGGACGATATTCTGTATTTGATGAGTTAGCAGATTACCACTCCTGAGCTTTCTATCCTTGCCTGCTACAAGTAAAAGCACTGTAGGACTATTCTAAAATACTGTTGTATATGCAGCCATGTCAGGGAGATATGTGTCTCAGTTGAACAGTTTCACTTCATACTGGTATAAATATCAAGCTCTTTGGTCACTGGCACAGGGTCATCTCAATGCCATGAAAGAACAAGAATGGTGCAAAATATAGCCCTTTAGCACGAAGAGGGTTTTTTCCATGTTTTTTGTGGCCATGGTATTGATTTGCTAAACGCAGCATGCCCTCCCTGCCCAGAGTTGAAATACTGCTGCACTTTCCAGATGCAGAAATGGTCTCTGTACCTCAGTAAAGGAAGAATATCTAATTCCTGCTCTGATCATCCAGATTCATGTTATCACACTTGTTAATTTTTTTTTTTTTTCTAAAAAGAATGTGCCTAAAATTAGGACCTTGATTTCTTCAATTCCCTGTAAGTGAAGGAAATCAAGTACCTCTACTCAGTTCTTATGAACTGAGGTGGACTGTATCCTGCTGTAGTGATGAACATGGCTCTCTAATGGCTATATAGGCAGGCAGGGATGGTGAAGGCACTGCTTTGGCTGTTCCAATAATTTGTCTAAGGTTAGATCCATGAAGCTGGACAGGTGAGTCTTCAGAGAACTGTTCATGTTCTGAATTAAAAGTAAGTAACTATGCAGATTTTATCTCATTTCCCTATTCCTTCGTTAGCTTGCACACTAAAGAAAGATGTGAGCTTGTCAGCTAGAAAGCCTACAATTTTCATATTGTCTTATTTTTCTTATTTTCTGCATAAGAGAGCTTGACTAACGTGTAATGTCAATTTGTCCATTCCTATAAAACATAGCCCACGGAAACAGCTGGCTCCCATGAATTACCAGAACTGATGGGATATAGCACCTCGAAAGTGTGTTCACCAGCACAGCTGGGAGTACATTACACCTTCGTTCCTTTGTGCTGTGGATGGCCTAAGTAGGTTTTTCTGAAACTGTAATAAGTGACTGAGCATGCAGACCTTTGAATGCTCAGGGGTGACAAACCTCCAGCTCTCATTGGGGTCCCATCCCCACTGGCCTTAAGCTGTACCTTAGGGTGATGCCAGGATGGCCTTTTTGATCACATATTTTGATGTTCTCTGTAGAAAATACCACACAATCAACTCCATGTAACTGTGAGTCCTAAATAGTTGTGCAAAATATATAAATTAAAGGGCAGTGTGACTGTATGCTTGTTTTGATTAAATCTTGGAATTTCTTTAGGGATGGTGTAGCTGCCAGAGAGGCTTAGGAGGTAAACAAGTCCTTTATTCCCAGAATTTTCCTGCAATCTGCTACAAAATGTTAAAACTGGCAATTTTCAGTAGGTTAATAAGGAAATTCAGGTAAGTAGTTTAAATTAGTAGGTAAATATACTGGCAGCATGGTATGTTGATTTCACAATGGAAAACATCATATTGAATAGATGACCCAGGAATAAGGCACGGCTTTCCCCAGGCTAGGAAACAGACATTTTTGGTGGACACTATGAAAGAAATATACCCATTTTGGTACAGCCTGGGGTATAGGGTAATGACATAAGTTAATTCTAACATCTGTTTAATCTGAGTGCCCAAACCATAGACAGTCTGGTTTCGTTACAGCCAGATTTGCATGCAGATATGAGGAGAAACCCCTAAGTAGCCTGGAGCCTATAATCTGCCACAAGGAGACAATGCCATCACCAGTACTTTCTTAATTTTTACACAAACGTACCATGGTAATAGAAACAGGTTCGTATCATTACGTCTTATATGAATAAAAGGAATGAAGAGTCATAATGTGCGAAGGCTAAAAAATGTTCCTGGGCAGATCAAGGGAAGAATGAAGAGCAGCAGAAAACAATTTGTTGCCTGGATGACTTACTAAAGTTGTATATACTAGTGAAATCTGGTCTTTCTTATTGCTTTTCTTCCTGTATGGTCAGGGAAAAAAGTAGTACTGTCCACCTACAACAATAAGGAATGCCAGGAAGAAATCCAGCATTCTGAAAATATGAGTACTTAGTAAGTTTTGTAAAAACATAGAGAGACTTTATAGCTTTGCATTTCTTTTCTTGGTAGTTACAAGCCAAATTCTTTTCTTCTATGAAAGACCTAAGCTACACTTCAGTTAATGAAACAAGGCCAGCAGTTAATGAACAAGACCAGTTTATCCCAGCAGAAAATCTCATCTCTGTTTTTCTGCCATAAACAGCAAAATTGCAGAAACAGCAACAGACTTCTTGTAATATGTACAAGCCATTCTTAGCCATTCAGGTGGCTCAGTATTTAGCCCACAAACCACTCTGTTCAGCTCACTAAACATATATTCTGCTAAAGTCTGAGTTCTTGCAGAGTGGTGTTCTCCCCCAGCTCATCCTCTTGCAGTTTAAAGATCTGACTTTACACATTACAGGTTCAGAGCAGTGTCTTTTGAGGGTGGGAGCAGAGCAGGGGGGATTGGATAACTGCCCAATTTCATATGATAAAAGTGAAATTCTCTTCTGTCTGCAGGACAATCCCCAGGGAACAACGTATGAAACCCAAACTTAAATAAAATCATATCCTGTTTGCAAACATCATATTCCCTTTGCTTCTCAGTAATCTGGATCCGTAAACCCCAGCACAGCTTGAGAGCCCATTCCTCATCTAAACAAATGCCATAAGCCCCTTTATACTTTTACAACCATGTCAGAAAATAATATTGACTGCCAATAGTGATGTGATTGGAGTTGCCTCCTCTGAGCCATAAAAGAAGCAGTCTGTTATCAATTTCTTTAAATGCAGAAGGGGTATTATGGGTTGGTTCAGTTCCAAGTTATAAATGACAATTCAAAAGCCGCAGAAATGTTTGAAGCTGGGAGCTGATGATGACATTATCATAAAAGCCTACTCTTCCTTGCTTTTGTGGGGTTTTTTTTGCCTATCAACTAGACAAAAAAATATGGCTGAGAAATTACTTCAAGATTTCTTCACACAGCAGCAGGTCAAACAGGCAGGAAAACAATCACTATTTTTAGTGACAGACTGAGGCAAGGAGATTAAACTTACTTTCATTAAAATAGATTTCTGCTTCTCTTACTGTCATTTTCACAGCACAACAGAAGGGGAGAAATTACAATAGATGGATGCATTGATCAGATGATCAGTTATAGCTCTAGTGGCTCTTTACAGATGAAAAGCTGTGGAATCTTATGATAATATGCAGAACCTAAATCTAATTTGTGATTATTCTCCCCACTTGTCCACTTCACCTGCGATCTACCCACCTCTCCTGGAAAACTTTTCACATTCCAAGCCTCTGACCAGCTGCAAGAAACCATCTCTTGTTATTAAAACTGCTGGCCATAGAGCTGATAGTCTCTCTCAAACACAAGGAATTTCATCCCCCTGGTTCTTTTTAACAACAGTTGGTTCTGGAGCAATGTTAAGCTTGAAAAAAAGAATAAAAAGCATTAATGCAAGATGGAAATCTCATACTTCAGCAGATGTTACACTGCTGACCCTGGGTAGTCCTCTAATAAAAAATTAACCATCATGAAAAGAAAACTCATGTGGATAAATAACATTTACAAAATCAGTAAACATGAATTTTTCACTGGTACTAAAGATTTAGGGCCATGATAGAACAGGATCAAGAAATATTAGTTATGGACATTGATTTTTGTTTGCTTTTCAAAATTCTTGAAAAAAGCTTTCTTTTACTCCAATTGTAAGTAATATCCAAAGAAGAGGATCCCTGATCTTGACTGCAGTTTATTGGTGCTGTTTGAACAGAGATAAAAAAATCAATGATATAGTAAAATTCAGTGTTACAGAGGTTAGTTAGACCTTTGTGAACAATGCAAGACATCCCAAACTCATGCCAACCTAATCCTTGTAGCTGATCACATCTCCAATGCCTGTGAAGTCCTAGGTTTCAGTCCTTGCTCCAAGAGCAGTTTCCATTTGGTCCAGTGATTCTTTCACTTGAAATATATAAGCTGTTTGTGGAGCACGGTCTCAGAGCTAGGACTTCTCATTGTATAATACGTAGATGATAGCCTTGAATACATGGGCTTTAGCCTGCTTATGCTCTATCTTACTGGTCCAGTGCTCTTCCAGGAGTGGCACAGCTTCAGTGCATGGTGTGATGGTTCCCAACCAGAAACAATCTAAGATCTCCTCAGTGCTAACAACATCCGCTAACAGATGGGGTCTCAGATAGTAAATCCAGCCTGGTAGTGGAGGGAAATGAGCCTGGGTTTCCCAGCCTCTGTGTGAATAGTCTAACCACTAATCTATTTAATAATAGAAGGGATGCATAGTAACTGCCAGCAAGGTCCCCATATGGTTAGAAGACAGCAGGATCAAAGAACTCTGAAAACCATCATTCAAGAGCCAGCCATAAAGTCTCCTACAAGAACAGAATTCTTTTTTTACTTAATACTTTCTCACTGTATTCTTTAGCAAACAAGCAAGCAAGCAAGAAAATAAATGAGAACAAAAATTTTAAAAAATTTATTCTTCCATTCCTCCTTAAAATCTTTACATCAACTACTCTTACTGCTTTACATTGATAACTGCTATATAACCCTCAATAAAGTTGAAAGCGACAAAGTAGCAATGCTCCTTCTTTATTTCCAATATCATTTTTGGAAGTAAACTTAAGAATTGCTTTCCTCACAGTTAAAAGCAGCTCCCTTTCCCAGAGCTCATCTTAACCAATAGACAGCTAAATATCACTGAAAGAGAGCTCCTAATCTGATTATTTACCTTGAAAAAGGTCATAACCCATTCCCTTTAAAGAGCCCCACAGCAAGCCTGACAATAATATGTAGAAAGGCATACCAACTAGAAAAAAAAATAAATAAAAGATCCATTTCTACAACATGTTCTTTAATCCAATTTCCATTATTTTAAATAGGATACAAACCAAACAGACTCAAAAAGTTGTAGATAAATTTCAGTGCTTAAAAAAAATTATACTGAGGATTTCTGACTTGCATTTTTTTAGAACGGACAACATACTTTCATTAGTAGAAGGATTTCAAAGCACGTCTCTATTCACAATTTTCTTAACACCACAATAAATTGTTTCATGGAAAATCTTATACTTTAATTTTCAAAGCATACCACAGTCTATTTACTTTCCAAAGCCCTGAAGAAGGTTTGTCAAGAAATTTTACATCATCTGCTTTTTACTCGGAAGCCTAAACATCTTTACACAACTTCATTCATCTGTTATTAAGAAGTTTAGACAAAACTGAACAACTGCAACGTTAGTGTGAAAAACTATCTTTTTATATACAGAAATGTGTGCATATGTGCTCCCAGTAGTAGTGCATGTGGATGTGCATGTCTGCGTGTCAATGTGTACTGTTAGGTGATCCACATACAGAAATGACCCCCAGGTTTCAAAATCAGCAAGTTTTTAGTCACCAAGTTCCAAATTTTAGGCAGAATCCTCAGCAAGCTAAGTCCATGCTAAAGGAAGTGGAATTACTACCACTTCCTGATTCTTTGTTCCTTAACTCATAGTTCAGAAAAGCCATTTTCTTTTTCATGTGTTAAACCTTCAGAAAACAAGTATTTCTTCTGTCAAGTATTTAATAATAAAAACCCCCACTATAAACAAGACTAGTACAGCATAGAATTTATCCTGTGGAAGGATAAAAGTAAATAAAACTTTAGAAGGTTGCACTGAAAGGTGACCTCCAGAGATTATGGCTTTGTTCCTGCATACTCAGAAACAGTGAAAAGAAACTAAAATGTATATGCATCATCCAGCTGGTCCATCAATATCTAATTATATCACCATTTCACGTTCATATTGCTGACATATGTAAATAATGACACAGCCAGACCAAAATGTGGAATACTTGTGTGAAAAAACTCTTGAGTGTGAAAAAACTCTGACTGTGAAAAACTTTCTCCCTTGTATTATCTTCACTAGAATTTGATAGGAGTATGATAACATCAATAGAAATTTTCCATTCTACACATTTCTCAATAATTTAGATTAAATTTTTTTACGTAGTGTAACAACAGATTTTTTTCTGCAGATTTCACCACTGTGTCCTGATACTCACAAGTGTGTGTTTCAGAATGAGTCCATTTCAAACAGGACATAAAAATCCTCAAATAATTTACTTGCTTAACACGACACCACCCAAGCATCTAGTGAGCACTTCTCATGCTAAATGTTAGCTTTGGTGATTTTGTTTGATTTCTGAGAAATGTGAAGCTATATTAACTCATCAACTGTGCACAAAACAGCTTCTCCAAAGCTCATTTTGCTATAACAGTTATCTATGTTACTTTCCTAAAAAACAGAGCTTATGTAAAAATACCAAAAGTGGGACAACTAAGAAAAGTGCATATTATCACAAAATATGTTCCTATCTAACTGTTCCATATGCTTATTGTACTGTACTGTCTTCTGAGTCTTTGGAAACAAAGTGTGATAATGGCTCAGGTTTCATCCCTACATTTTTTATCAGCTCCTGAGGACTTTGAACTGATAATGCAGTAGTGCTAAAGAAATCATGAATGAATACATATGTTGCATGCTGTCTCTCTTGCGAAAAATAAGCATCTACTTACCCCAAGTCCCCCACAAGGCAACAAGGAAAAGAGTTTTTGAGACATGTTTCCTATATATTAAAGGAAAAAAGGAACAATAAGGATCATTTATCAAAAAGACATTTAAATACTAGAACAGTAATCACTCTTTACTGTAATTCAGATTTTGGTATCACACAATGAAAATGCTATACATTAGAATAAAACATAAATAGTACTTGGAAAGCAAATCAGCCATGGAACATTTAAGGTACTCTTTGCAACGGTGACAGATCTGAATATTGGTAAGCAGTAGTTTCAAAGGAATATAATGATCAAATCTCCACAAAACTCACTAGGGCAACTAATCATTCTGATACCTGTAGATGATAAGCAGCTTGTCTAAGCTCCTCTTCTCAGTTCCTACAGCCAGTGGAGTGAAACAGGCACCTCTACCCAGCCTAGATGACTGATGGGATGAACTATTCTTGAGAAGTGCCTGGTTCTTTTCACTGACAACAAAGGGAACCTCATTAAGATTACATGAAACTCATTAATTTCTTAACTTCATCTCTCAAAAAAGCTTCTCCTTTGAAAATCACTGCCTTAAGTCTCCCTAGCTATGTAAAAATACTGTTCTCTTCATCAATGAGTACATTCATATTTTAAAAGCATAAAATGAAATACTAATTGTTTGAGCCTTACTCAGTAAATATATTCTACTAAAGGGAGCAAAAACTTATTGGGCTTTAGAGCCTGATTTCCAGCTTACTCTTCTCCATACATTAGATAATGTGATTACTTTAATATGTATACACACTTTTTTTTTCTTGTACCACTAAACTCAGTGTTTGTCTTGATGAGGACAACATGGAAACTGGGTGAGGATCTCAGGATTTGATGCAGTTCCTAACCCGGTATGTAATCTGATCCGGAGGCAGCTGGGGAAGAGAACATAAGCTTTTCTCCTGCCGTACCACAGAACGAGCTTTGTAACTTTGCCATCTGGAGGAAACGTTAGCGAATCACTCGGGTTACCTAGAGGAGCCACTCGTCCTTATGGAAGGGGCAAACTCTGCAGTTTCTCATGTTTAGCAGGTGCCAATGAAATGCATAAAGACAATTATAAGCCATCATCTTTGAAGTATGGGGAGATCAGACAGCAAGGTCTGAGGCAAAGAAAGTGCTTTACACTTGGAGTACAATTCAAGATGCATTTTTAACTGACCAGAGGCCTTTGATCGGTTTGCACAGTGTGCAAGAGAAGCCAAACAAAACCTCCTGTGGAGCTGCCAGGGGAAATGCAGGTGCAGCAGTTAGGCAGAGTATTCTCATACTGTGAGTCCTAATGGCCCCAGACATGCAAGGAAACTTTGGCTGCAGGAGATTGTCAGAGTTCAGGTACAGGAGGATTTTCCAGATCTTTTGGCTAAGCAGATCCATGGACCAATGTGAACAGCAATTTTTCGCTTTTTACTGTGAGGAAGATCAAAAAGTCTTGAGCAATAACTGAATACAGTAAGTGCTGTTGAAGAGCCAGGAGACATTAATGGAAATAAAAAGTGTAGTTTGAGATAAAAGAAGGCATTTCTAGAATATTGAACAATTAGACCTTTTTTCTTATATTCCATTGCAGAGTTGGGAGATAAGAGAGAACACATAAATTCTCATTTATCTCCCTGCAGCCAGGCACATTGTGCATGGTAAACACTATTAAAAAAAACAAACACAAAGTAAAAATAGAAAAGCAGATGGTGAGGAAGGACACTAAAACAAATCAACAGATAGTACTAAAATGGGGGGAAACAAGCATGAAGCCTTTTCACTGTATCAAGAAACTTGCCAGGATAGCCACATCTTATTGCACAAGAGTCAAAAAAAAGCAGATAATAGACTTTGATAGTAGAACAAGAAAAACATTGACATTTCATTAAAAGAACAGTGGGAAAAGGTTTTACTAAGAGAGAGTGAAACCATCACTTAGCCTCACAAAAAGAAAAGAGCTCAAACTCTCTTTGCCATAAATGAAAATCAGTAGCAAATAGCAAACCCTGAAAAATTAATCAAAATGAGAATTTCCTTTGGAGTTGATATCCCAGCAGAACTTGGTAAATTGCATTCATTTTCCAGGAATAATCTTCCACACCCCAGGATATTGCTATAATAAGAATAAAAAAATACTGGGATACTTCAAGTAAGATAGAAGACAAATTTTACTTAATCATATTTTTTTTTGGCATTGCATCAGGACAGAGGTTGCAGTCACCAACAAATGACTTCAGAAGAAAGATCTTTTAGACAATATTCAGTACAACAACTTACTGATAGAGCTAGAAATCTTATCCAAGGTTTTTGTTGTAAAATTTCAACTCATAAAGGCAGTAGAAGCTGGTTAGTCAAATTAGGTGCTGAGGCACCCATCACTGACTGAGGTCAGGGCCCCTACATAAGTCGAGGAAGCTGCTTAGGAAGCTCACAACTGAGGACTGAGAGTCTGATGAGCAGGAAAACCAGTGGGAAAAAAAATCCTTGAAAAAAATAAACACATTTCAAACTGTTTTCACTTGTGAAAAGGCACAGTTTGAAGAAACTCATTGTCTTCAGTATCATCCCTCAAGAATGAAGCTATTCCTGCTAAGTAATTTTTTTTTTACAATTCTACGGATGCTCTGGCTACAACTTTTGGTTGTACTCTAAACAGTGCTTCACTGTCAGGAATGTGTTGGCCATATATTTCTCAGTTTTACAAACTTGTAATTATTGAAAACTTGATTTTTAGAAAATTTCTTAATTATGGTTAGAGAGGGAAGAAGCAAGTAAATGTGTAATACCTGTTTGATAACTTTTCTGCCTTTGAGCTTATTCAAAGAGATTTGAAAAGCTGTATTCTGTCACATGAAACTATAACGTGATGTGACACATAGTCTGTGTATTAGTTTTCTTCATGTCAAGACAGTGTAGTGCAACAATGCTGCTTAACACACCACACCAAAATACCATCAGTCAAAAGCTGAACTACACAATAGTGTAGAAGTTGAAGTGTTGCAATACCTGTAGTTGTAGGCCCTAATGCAGGGAAAGAAAGCCAAGTGTTCAGCCAGTTTTTACTCTGAAACCATTAAGGTTATGTGAATAACTGTGTGCAAATTCTCACTAATTTCAATTGTTTACAGCCACTTTGTTTTGTGGTCTTGCAGAACTAAGTTGTTTTTTTTTTTTTTTTTCTGAACAGCGACACTGAAATAAGCACTTATTGACAAGTTCTTCTGCTGACTACTTGCCCAATACAGAATTATATTATCATTAACAGGCAGACCAGCAGCCAAACTCTTCCCTCCCACTCCTCCGCTCCCACATCACACACCAGAGATGGAAAGTACCAGAGGGAGGAACAAGTCAATGCACTCAACCACCACAGTGGACATGAAGAAGGGAGTGAGCAGCCAAGGAGCCAAGCCATGGGCAATGGTAGCACCCAGGCCATGAACCCAGATATACAGTAGGGACTCAGACATCTTCATGTTCTGGCCCTGCCATCCTGGGAACTCCCCTTGCCATGAAGTCAGGAAGCCCTTCCAATAACCAGAATCACAACACAGGTACTCCATAGACAAACATCCCAACTACACTGCAAGCAGAGTCAACTCTTATAAAGGTGGCTTCTTGCCCCGCTTCCAAGTTAATGCGGAAGGTGGGGGCACCTGCAGGTGATCTCCTTGTCAGTTCCCACCCAAGGCTGGCCAGACCCTGGGTGAGAAGCAATCAGGAGGGTCTTTCTTGCCTGGTTGTGGACATCATCCATATGCCAACCCTCATTCAGGGCTGGGGGTTTAAACCCCATCAGTTCACATGTAACACTTTCCTAGCCCTAGTCATGGTTAAATTTAATTCCTTAAGTGTTTCTTTTCTGTTTGAAAGAGAGAGAGAAGCCTTGTTAAAAAAAAAAAAAAAAAAAAAAAAAGGCACTTCAGACAAAGTGGACGTGTTCTTCTGAACAGGGACAGGGAACAAGTGCTTTTCGGGAGCACAAGTGGAGAACAAATAGAGCTTCTGTCTGTTTGGGTGGGTAGAGGAGTAAGGAAAGGAATGGTTAGGTCCTCTTCTTCATCAGGATGCAAAGCCATCATTTCATAGAATCATTTATCTAGAAAAAAATGCACTTTAATTGAAACACAAACATTTTATGAGATGCTGTTATTGATGACTTTTTTTCATATGAAAATTTTTCTTTGGTTTTTTTGCCTTTGCTACCCAATATTTTGAATTTTTATACTATACCAAGTTGTTAATATCAGGATTCGTTAGGTTCAACCTCACTGAACTGCGGAATACATAAAGTGGAAGAGTCACACTGTGTTTTGAAATAATGTAACAATAATTATGTTCCTTTATACAAGAATCTTGAAGTCCAAATTTGAGATTCCAGCCAAAAAACAGGCACATGAAAAGCATATGGGAAGGGTGTTTCACTGACTGTTGTCTTGGTAAAAGGTCATGTGAAATGCTGCAAGAAAACGTCCTAGAAACAGATACAGAAAAGGACATTAAGCCAAGAATACACTCAGAATATTTGCTAGGAGTGTGAGCTTGATATAAACTTAGAGATTAAAATGTTTTGGACTAAGTGTCAAATAGAAAAGGTAAAGAGTGTCAGGTAAAAACTGTGGGCAAAAAAATGGTTTTCTGAGATTGGGTAAACAAAGCTGTCTGCATTCTTTCTATATAGGCAGAAACACAGTGAGGATACCTGGGTCCATTTGTTTTTTCACCTTGTAGCTGCAGCTACACAGTGTTCCATATGCTGCTCAACCACTGAGATCCAAAATGGGAACAATATTTTATATCAATGTATGCTAAATAATGTGAAAATTAAAATGAAATTAATAAAAAACAACAGAACTTAAACGAAACACCTCTAAATGGAACCTTTTGACAATGTTCATGAACTCAAATCAAAATATTTTGAAATTTTTTTTTTGCAGGAATTTAAAGCTTTATAATTTTGGTTTTGTTTTAAAAGGGTGAGTTTCTACCTTGGAAATTCAAGCGTCTGAGAATCTATAATACTACAGTATGATAAAATGTATTTTTCAATTTTGATATTGCCTTGGCTAAGAATATGTATGAACTTAGATAACATTGTGATCAAGACATTTTTCTTATCTACTCTTCTGACTTACTGAAGCAAGTCTGCTGTGCAGAAGAAACTCTTTGCATTAGTTTCCAAAGTAAAATAATTGCTATATGTTACTAGAACTGTGACTGCAGTTTCTTATGATGGCTAATATTGGTTTTGTTGGGGTTGGGTTTCATTACGTTTAGGAAAAACTCCACATCCCAGAATAAGTGTTATAAAAATAGATGAGAATTAGAGTGTTGCATACAGTGTGCTAGGACATAAAGGGCAGGATTTCACTCACAAATTATTTCCAAAATGCACTACTTTTATGTGAGTTTTGTTTCACTCTCTGTAGCAGGTCTGACAAGTAGATGTACTTCATGCTATACTCATGGCAGAGCTCAATTTAACCCTACTTTTCTATTACAAAAAGCATGCACTGAGCATTGGATATGCATGAAGATATTTGATGTAAAAGCCCTGCCAGTTTTCTGCTATTCTGTACATCCGTAAGTCCATTTCATATTTTAATGTGGTTTTCTCCCTTTTTATTCAGAAAGAGATCATATCCTGCATAATGGGTAGACATCAAAATAAAATTCACTTATTAGCAAGACTTAGGCATTGTATCTGCACTCAGCATGGCAGAAATAATTGAAATAAAGCAAATGAGAACAGCAAACAAGCAATTCTGACAAGCAAGTGTATCTTAAACTCCCATTTTCAAATCAAAGAACACAAAGAGATAGAAGACCAACCATGTTCAAAATTGCTATTGTCCTCCAGTGGAGAACAAATTACAGTAAAGGGTTAACACTTTGATGATTTTTGAAGTGAATGAATTAAAACTTCTATTGCTGCTTTCCAGCTTGTGCAATTTTGCTAATCTATATTTGGCTTCCATTGTAGCATTCTCCTTCCACATAGCAATGCTTTTGGAAAAAGTGAATTTTTGTCACACTGCTTGCCAAGTGTTTTAAACTGACACCAGCTATGACTAATGACAGTGCTGGAATGTGCTGTTCTCAGTAGAATAGAGGCCTGTACAGACCTAGGAGTTTCCTGGGGTCCAGCTTCTGTCTGTTCAGGGGACTGGTGCCATACAGCAGTGAATGATGTTCAGAGTGAACCAGCTGTATTTCCTCCAGACTGGCTTTTCGACCTCGAATTCGCTGAAAGAAAACAGCAGAGGCCTACAATATTCCACTGACAATATTTAGGGAGAAAGAAAAAAAAAAAAGAAAAGGTCCAAAATAACATTTAGTATGATTAATAAGGGGTTGAAATTGCGTCATGCAGGAATGTGACACTGATTTGTTTAGTAAAGTAATGCTATATGAAAAACAAATGCATGTGTGGTTTATCACAAATGTTTCACTTAAATTATAGCAGAGTTAACTTAATACAAGGTTTCACATTCAGGAAAAAGATTCTGCCTCTTTTCTGCATTTTTTTAAGAGGTACAACCCAAAAGGTGAAATATTTCTTAAGTAGGAAAACTGGCTAGAAAAACTGTCATTTAAAAAGCAAAATCTTATTCACACCTGTGAGCTGCAGATGGGTTCTGCATGAGGATTAATGGGTTTTGCATCACTACTAAGGCTTGTGATTTATGCTGCTAGGAAGAACAGGATCACAGTGAGGAGAGACAGGGAGAAGAGAATTAAAGTTTAAATGCTTCAGTAAAATATCTCTATATCTTCCTTTTTTTAAATGTATGTTCATTATCCAGGATCATTGCTTTGCTGTTACACATGCTGACTCACTTGCTGCCTTACATTTTTTGTAAGCAGAATTTATCTCTTTAACTTTCTCCAGCCTGTACTCTCCCCGTTTAAATCAGGGTTAAAAAATCTGTCATGTCTTTCTATAAATGCATTGAACTTTAATCAGTTTAGGGAGCAAGGAAGATAGAAAACAAAGAAGAAAATACAAACCTAACACTTTCTTATTCAGCAGATATGTTTCTTGCATTTATTTGGAGTTACAACTTGTCATAAAAAACTATTTGCTTCTCTGGTTGTGCTATTGCTGCTCAGCCTTTGCAGACACAGCAACATGAAACAAATTTTGTTCAGGACTGGGCATAATAAACAGTACTGTCAACAAAGTTCTGGTCCCAGGATCATCTTTCCTGTTGCGATTAGATAAGGTGGAGAGAAAACAGCCTGTTTTTAGGGTCTTGGACTCTATTTTCAGATCTAGTCCTTATGAACACCTGAGGTAAAATGTCTCACAACTTAGGCTGTGGATCTGTCCGACTGTCAAGGTCAACAAGTAAACAGGTACAGAAGTTATCTAAATAGACCATCCTATTTCCAGTAGCCTGATTAACCTGCTACAGAAATGCCACTCAATTCGAGTTTTCTTAGAGGTTGTGATTCGTACTATATCCGTCACCTCGTCATGCACGTCAGAAAGCACCAACCTCTTCACTAGCAGAAGAAAGCAGTATTATAAATATTAAAGAGAATGTGCACTGTGGAAGAAAGGAGCTGCCTGGGGGGTGGGGGTGGTTCAGAAGAACCATGCGTAGTTTATATTGAGTTAATCAGTGGCAATTTTTTCTGACTAATCAGGAAAAATATCCTAAGAGTTAGATATGGAACAAGCTCCCCCTGAGGGAAATGGTGGAAGCCCTGTTTCTTGCAGTGTTTAAAACTTAACTGGACACAGCAGTGGAAAAAACATTGTAGGGAATGATCCAAGAACTAAAATGACTTAACAAACCCTTTTTCATCTCTAATTTCTTCAAGCCTCTCCCAGTCTCACATGAGAATTTGTAGCAGTGCACTCACATCCTTTTAACACACAGTTGCACAATCAAAATCAGCACACTATGTTATTTCATGGACTCGGTAAACTCTGTAATGGTTCTTCTGGGTCAGATAAAATGTTTTTCTTCGCAAGTGAGGTGACTAGTAACATTTCTTCGCTCATCCATTCTCATTAAGGTCTGTTTCCAATAAGCTGCTTTAAAATCTATATTCCAAATTATCCACGCAAAACTGGGAAGGGAGGCTGGATTTTAGGACAGCTAAAACAAATGTAGAAGAAAAAGTAAAGAGGTATTTTATGAAGGTCACATCAAAGAACCTTGAGTGAAATACTTGCTCTCTGGTCATATATTTTCTACAAGTTATACCAAAAACTCTTTAAGAGATGTTTAAGAGAGTTAATTGTCTGGCTCTTTTTAAAGTGCTGTTAAAAGCCATATCCCTTTGACTATAAAAATACCCACAGCTAGCCATTACAACAGGGAGCTTTGTGATATCCTTTAGAATATAGTGATTTGCACTAACGGGGTAGGTTCTGGAAGTGACCGCCTCAAAACATTTTGCCAACAAGCTACCTGTTATCCAGTATTGCCAGCAGATTACCTAGGGCAGAAACAGGTTGTGCAGAAACAAGTTTGGTGCAGAAACCAAGTAACACCAAACATGATGTGCCACTGTAGGCTGTTCACAGCAGTAAGATCCTTGGAGTGCAGCCAACAGCTGAGCTGCCAAGGCAGGCACAGCCCAGAGTTGCTCTTTCTCCATGGCTTCTCCAGCTTTTACCTTGAGCATCAGCAAGCACATTTATAGAGTAAATGGCAGGAGGAGAGAGTAAACTGCACACAACTGTGCTGTTTCTGCATTCCTGTCTCCTCACTTAACTGTTTCTTCATCTCACCCTTGTGATATCTCTGCCTGTTAAGCTAGTTTCAAAAACATTAAAATTCCAATTACCTAAGGCTCTACACAGAGGAAAAAATAATTAATATTAAAAATTGCCTGTAATAATTGCTAAGAACAGTTCTTCATGTACAATGGTGTCAGGACTTAGCCGATCTACAAAAGCACTTGTCATAAGTCTGTTGCCAGGATCTTGAATCGTGTAACTGCAGTTATGCAAAGTGATAGTTTCTGGCTCTCACTGGCATGAGTTATCAGACAATATAACATGCATTTGTGTAAATTTACACATACACTTTTATCCACATCTTTTCTGTTTGAAAGTGTTTTTCTTAATTTTCATTGGCCATAGTAGTATCAAAAGCCTAAAATGGAGTAGAAAGCAGAAAATTGGCATAAAGCCAATGAAAAAGCAGAAATAGCATAGGTGAAGTTATGAAAAATGTTTGTTTCATTCAGGGGTATTTGAATATTGCATCCATCCATCTACTACATCCTTAGTAGAAGGTAATTCATCCTCTTCTAATGTGTATGACAATTTGTGTGTTGGCTTTCTCCTCTGACATACACAGTTCCCTCATCATCAGAGGCATTTTATGTTTCTCAGGAGAGCAAAATACTGCACTTGAGTGCTTAGAAAAAATGAGTCTAGAACTAGAAAGCTATTCTCCCCACAACTGGAAAATGCTTTCACCTTTCATAGACTTTAAGGTCAAAGAGGACTATCTAGTCTGGTCTTCTGTTTAAAATAGACCGTTAAAGTTTCACACAGATAACCTCTATTAACCTGAAGATTTTCAGCAGACTAAACTCTTGCACAGTCAGTGATTAAAAAAACCAAAGGTAACACTGCCTGTTTCTCTCCACTAAACTAACAGGAATTGTTGACATAGCTTAAGGAATATTCCTCACTCAGGTCTCACAGTGCCTTTTACTGCTGCTATTTGCATGGATGTAGTGTCTCCAAAATTCCCTTGGGCTATCTAATTTGTAAACCTGGTCTTCAGAGTTTTTTCTGCTATTCTGGAATTTCTCAGAGCTGCTAGATTCTCTCTTGTTTTTTAAAAATCACACAGGCAATATGCATCTTTTGCCAGTCAGTATACCCACATGGCTTGCCCTCTTTCTGTTACATGGGAATTGCAAGCATATCTCTGGCAGAGATGGGCCAACATATAGGTGCATTTATTCTCTTCATGTATTTTGGTCCTCCAATGTCCAAACTGAATGTTCAACATTTCAATTAGCATTCCCCTATGCTAATTGAAAATTAACATTAACATATTAAAATATTAATTGGTAGTAAACTCTACAAAGATTTTTCCTCTTAAAGACTAACTCTTCCTATATTATTTCTTCTTTAGTGGTAAACTGAGTTTCAGAGGATGGAGTTTTTTCTTATATTTCGGCTTCTGTGATCTAATAGACTCAAAGGTTTTTAAATCTTTAAAGTCTTACCTTCTCTCCCCTCCAGTCCATGAGATGTGGACAGCAGGAGGTGTAAAATGTCTCCCTAATCCAGAAAACTACCAAAATTCAGATCAAATTCCAGGCTGAAAAGAAAAATATTGCTGGACCACAGTCCCTACAGGAAGCAGAGGTGGGGGCACAAAGTGGGACTGTGTCTACATTCTCCTTTTCTTTTCTAAACCTGTGCTGATCAGTGTAGCCTAATGTCAGTCATGTGTGCATAAATTATGGCCCCAAAGGAGTTATGTAAATACTTCCTCTCCCTGGAACAAGTAGAAAGGAGACACCACTACCCAAACATAATTCAGTCCTTTTTTTTGTCCCAAAGGTAGGGCAGCTATGCATTGCTCTCTGCCAAGAGAAAATCACACGCACACACAAAAATAATCGATGTTTTTATGCCAATTTTATGCCATTGCATCTTTTATCTGTCCTGTTCTGGTGCTGAATATCATAACTGTCTGTTCTACATTTTTCAGCCTTCAAGGAACACAGAATAAGTATTCCAGTAAATATACAAAAACTTTCAAACTAGCAGAAAAATATTGTGTCTGAATTTTATTTTTCCAGTACATATATAGCAGGATTATAAAATATTCCACTGTGGGGAAATTACTTTACTCTCTTGTCCTGGACTCAGTCAGGAACTGGTCTCTCAAACCTGGCTCTTCGGGCTGCCTATGGCCTGAATGTATTTCCCTTTTCTCTAGGGGAAGCCAATGGGGGAAGTAATCTATCTATTTGGAAGAGAGAAATGATTAAAAAAATTACAAAAGCTATAACTAGTTTCTGCATTTAACAAAAATCCTCTAAACTGTTGCTTGAATAACTCTAGAGTTCAAATATCTATGGCTAGAAAGACAAAATACAGTCTGGAGAAGCAAGTCCTTTTGGCTGTCTCTGCAGCAGTAAATTAAGCAGTGCCAGGAAACATTCCCAGGCAGAGGAACGCAATCATTCTTCACACCGTTTTGGCTGAGCAGCAACTAGCACTCTCCCAAACAACTCCCAGACATGGTTTAGTCCCTGGCATGGGCCAGGAAGCATTCCTGGTAATATGAACATGGGCCTTTCCATGCCAGTTGGCCACAGGGGTGGAGAACTGTCCCAGGCATACTTTATTTTGTAGTGAAGACACAGCTTTGTGTATGCCAGTCAAATCTTGTTATGATTTTACAAAGTTATATTTAAAAAATGCTATATATAGGGCAATATGAGAAGTAGATAGATACAGGTAATAGATTAAGTCTAGATTAATCTGCCTAGAAAAATCTATTAACTGCAGTAAGCATGATGTCAGCCCAGCACATATGAATTCCATCATCCCATGCTCAGTTAGAGATGACAGTTCTCTGTGTACTGGCCAGTCATCTCTCCAGGGCCATAGACCTCAGCTGTGTGAGAGGGGTTAATCCATACCACAGGATTTAGGAACCACATTTTGCTCCCTGCTGCAGGTAAAAAAGATCATATAGATATAGCTTGTTCATTTTCATAAGGGTTTCTTGTTAGATTAAGAAAATAGGGAGGGCCTCCTGGCACAAGCCTGGGGCTAAGGATACACACATTGCAAGGTAGCAAGATCTGAGCTACTTCTGACAGAACTAGCTTTGATCCTGAAACTCCTCATCAGACAGAGTGGGACTGCAGCTCTCTTGTGGGACTATTGTTTTAGTAAAAGATGGTTAACAGTTACTGCAGAGGATTTCCTAAGCGGCTGTTGCAGGTTCCTGAGCTGCCCTTCAGACTTGGTGCATAAGGCAGTGCACATGGCAAAACCTGACGAGTGAACTCCCCACTCCTTCTGACAGAAAATGTGGAAAATTATATTGAGAAATTATATTAAGAAATACTAATGTCCATTGCGGGGCATTAAGAAGTCAGTAAAAGAGACAGGGTGCTTGCCCATTCTGCTTGGACTCCGCATCCTCAGCATGGTATATTCCAGAATGCAGCTTAATGCTGACCTATTATGTCTTGAATAATGCAGTAACTACTCCTCTGAGTCATATATTCAGATTAATAACTTTTCTAAAGATTCAGAGCACCAATTAAGTGAATTACCACAGCCTTATTTTGAAAAGTGAACAGATTTAAGGACATGTTTGATGTCAAACAAGTGCTAGAGAATTCAGTGAAGCAAAGGACAGATTGCATTACCAAGTATAATACTGCCTTTAGCTGCACAAGAGGATCAGGATAAATACCAGATCTATGCACCACCTTCACACTGAAGTTCCTCCAAATTTTATCATCAGACTTTACATTTTGACAGCTCATTTCATATTCCAGTATCGTTTCAAAGCACACAATGGGAGTAAAAATTAACTGAATGCCTTTTGACACAAAGAGACTTATTTCCTCCCTGCCCACTCACTTGATTTTGCAAGACCTAATAGGCTATATTTCAGTTTTTAAATTGCAGAATTGTAAGAGGAAACTTTAGATCTTCCAGAAAACTCTTGGGCTGCATGCATCTGAGACTAACCTATACTGCTTTCACTACTTATACCTGTTGCAGATCAACACAATTTACTGTTCAGCAATATCTGTTTATTACTGAAGAAAGCAATACAGAGTAGCACATTTTGTTTTACTTATTTTCGTACTTTTTTTGTCTTTTAGTTATCCTATGGGTCCTGAGTCAAGAAGGTAACTAGGACTTATTTTAGTAAAGCACTTAGCTGCATGTTTAACTTAGTCCTTAATATATGATCCCACCAGTGAAACAGCTCATGGGATATGTGCCCTTAAGAGCCTTACTTAAAGAAAGTTGCCTTGAAGACTGAAAAATTACACAAGCTAAAAAAAAGAATTGACGTGTTAGAGTGCTGCCATCTAGTTAGATGAGTGTATACAACAAATCCACTTGTAATGTTTGCAGTATCCCCACTGTCCAGTGTGCTAGGCTACCTGCAGAGAATCTTCATGGACAGTCACTAAAAGCTAAACAAAGGGACCTATTGCACCAGTCCTTGGGTTTTGCAAAAGCTAAGTTTTACAAAGAAAAGTAATTAAATAAAACAGAGCATAAAAGTACAGGCAAGTTTTGGGTCCTGCAAAACATAAGCAAATTTGTGTTGAACTTTGTTAACTTGTGCTGCAACACAGTAAGCACCCTCAGCTGCTACAGGCTTCTGCAGAAGTTGACAGTGCTGTACAACTCATAGGAAGCAGTGAATGGTAGGAGGAGGATGTTTTTCAGTAACCCAAGTTATATATGAACCTCAGAGCCCATATTTGATTTAAGCATGATATTTAATATGAAGTTTCAATAAGTAGTTTTAATATGTATTTTTGTGAGGGAAATCAAAGCAGAAGAAAGTTCCAGATTTGCTCTGATATTGTTTAGAAGATTGTGCTCGGATGTCTTGGGTTTTGACGTGGTACTCGTACACCAGCAAATGAAAATGCTATGAAAACATATGTTAGAGTCTGAAATAAGACAAGATGCAACGTGCTTATGGAATGATACAACCTACATTTTAAAAACTAGTGTCCTATGCTACTACAGAAGTGAAAAATCCTTAGCTTCTTGAAAAAGTTAAGAACTATGCTATTGAAAGGACTGAATTGCCATATGACTATGGCTTGTTTACCTTCCTATATCAAAGTAAGGAACACTGTCATGTCTGCATTTTATATACTGATGCATGTGGATAAACAACTTTAATTGTGTAAATTCTTTACTTTCTGATTGCGAAGTGTGCCTTCCTAAAATGTGTTGTTATTTTAATATTGTCAGTTAAGTCCAAATGATTCCTAGGACAAATTAATCTCATATTACAGAAGTAAAACAGATTTAGGATTTAAGAAATTTGCCGTGTACTTTAACAAGCCAAATATCAGGTCTTTATTTTTTATTACCTCGCACTTGTTTAGCAACCCAGTTTCTTGCAGCCTTGACCAGATGCTTTGGATCCTTCCAGCATGTTCAGGGTGATTAGCATAGTTGCCACACATACACTGGTGCTTCAGCATCAGACTGTCATACACGACACCTACAACACAAGGACAGCACAGTAAGAAACAATAAGTGAAACCAATACAAGTTATACTGTTCCATGTCATGCATGCTATAGAGCAACTGGATTTTATTTGACAGGTAGAGCAAGATGAAAATTCTGGATCTTTATTCCCCTTTCCTCTGTGAGACTCTGAATTTTGACTTGCAGGGCACAACTTGTGATACTGATAAGGCAAAAATGAATTCTCAAGAAATTATACTAAGAAATACAATTAACTGTAAAGAAAAAAGGAAATTGGATGGTGTCTTGTTAAAGTTTTTATGGCTAGAAAAAAATTAATTCTTATTACTTAATCACTTGTTTTTCTCTAGTGGGTAAGGTCAGTTAAGGCGAACAAGAACAGGTTATATATCTATAGCAGTGTAAGGAAAATAATTCAGAAAAACATTTTAAAATAATTTTGAAATGCCACTCTGTATTTTTACCGCTTAACTAATACTATATTAATCCCAGATCTCAAAGCATATCAGATGAAGATTTCAGAGACTTGCATCAGTGGCAGTTAAAACCCTTTATAATTTAAAAGAGAAGTTCCACCCACTACACAATTAGGACCAAATCCTGTTGTTAGACTGCAATGCAAAGTTCCTTTTGAATTTTCTATGCTCATTTATTCAAGGACAGAACAACTTTATATGGAACAGCTATCAATATCACATTGTCCTGTTGCTGTGCATTGGGAGAAAAGATTTTAGCAAGTAGGCTCAAGCTAAACCAAATTTTCAAAGCTTTCAAACCAAGTCTAAAAAACTGAGAAGTTATTTTATTTATTTACTTCTTTGCATTTCCCTCAGAAATGTCTGGAACAAAAAATATTTTCCTTGCCCCTGTGAACCATTTTCATTTGGGAAACATTTGGATTTTTTTCCCCTTACAGTTGAAAGAGACTCATATTTACAGTGTCTCCAAGCTGCAAAACTTGGCATTCATGACCTCTTTCTCATGTGCCACCACTACTGGGGGTGCCAACAGAGTTTTGGAAAAATTGTGTTAGTCTGCTGTTGAAAACTCAGACAGTGAAACAAATAGGAAGCTGAAAGTCCAGATTCAACAACATGCTCAATACCACCCTTATTTAGCAGAGTTCTTGAATGGATATTGAAGTTTCTATAAGTGTTTTAAAACCCTACTGAATAAGAGTGTATACAACGTGGACAATGCAAAGGTAAGTTTCTGAGATAACTCAGTCAAAAGCCACCCAGAGATTATGCTGCTCCAGAATTATTTATGCTGCCATATTTCTTAGCTCATGCACTTCAGAACTGATCCTTTGGGATCTTGCTATTTAAGCCAACATTTTAATACAGCAATTGTGTTTAGCAGAATGAGAACTCAAACATAATACCTATGAAACATAACTAAATTTGTGCTAAAGGATTACCTAACAAGAAAAACAGATAATCTAGTTATTGCTAATGGTTCACTAGCAGTAAATTCTTGCATTTACTTTCTTGGTTTGTTTTCCTTTAAAGAAAGAAAAAAGAAGAACCAGTATGGCACTAATAAACTAATGGAGCTTAAAATCTCTGCTGGCATTGACAAGGTAGTTAACAATTTCCTTTCTCTTCAATTATTTGCACGGTATTGTTTATAAGCTTTGCTACTCTATTATCAGGTTTTATAAGTTATTTGAAATAGCAAGTATGCACACAAAGCAGTGCTCATGTTTTAACTTCTGCAGTCCATTGCAGACCCAGATTGTACAGCTTTCCAGTGGTCATTATACCATTACATAATACAACTTTTCCTCCCAACCCCCTGCCCAACAGAGAAATCATTTAGATGCTAAATCTACATGCATCAGGACTTTCTGAAACTTTTAGGCAGAGTAGGCAGTTCTGTCCAATGGATTTGAATGGGAACAGTTGTTAAATGTTAACAAAATTAGCTGAAAGTTGAAAGTAACTCCTGCCTGCCAATATTCAATGGATATTTTATTCTATCAGTGCTCCCTGCAGGGTTAGGAGATAGATAGATAGATAGATAGATAACTGTGTTATTATTATACCGAACCAAGATGCTATACAATAATGACTGTTTTTGATGGCCTATATCAGGGTTGCAACTAAACAGTGGTTTTGAAGTGAAATGCTGAAACTGTATATTCAGGACCTCCTCTGGTTGACATGAATACAAATGTCCCTTTCTTAGTGCATTAGTATTTTTTTCCCAAAATAGAATATAATTAAAAATGTATCTTTATTGTATGTGAATTATTTTATCTAATTCAAAAATCAGTTTAATCAAGTCAGACTAGTACTGCATGGCAGAAGCATCTGCTCCAAACTTTCAAATACTAAGATATTCACAACACTGAGTGTAAAATTTATTTCTAGCAGGATTAATTGACTTAGAAAAGACTGAAATATACGTTTTCATTCATCTAAGCTGACATAGGATGTGCAAGTGATTCAGATGTGCGGCTGCTTGTCATATAGCACATATGCTTGGTAGAACACCACAATGCCACAGTAGGGTTTACTGCTAAAAATAGCCTGTAGGATTTCCCTTACAGGATTCAGCCAATACTCTCCCCACCCCTACAAAGAAAAAAAAAGAAAAAAAAAAAAAAAAAAGAGACACAACTGTTTTCAATTGCAGACTGCTGTGAAATATTAATAAAAGATGGTTATTCTGTCTCTCCAGAACAAATGCTTACAGCCAGATCCTGCTCTCAGATTCCTTGTGTAAATCTGAGCAGCTCCACTGAGACCAGTGGATTTATTCTGGATTTACACCAATGTTACTGAGGTCAGAATGTGGCCCTGATGACAGGCTGGAATGGTGGCACCACTGAACCATATAATGATAGAGGACACACGACAAAAGAAATTGAATTTGCATTGCCAGAAAAAAAAAAAAAAAAAAAGAGTCTTCCTGGTGAGGACTACCTAACACTCATACTTGTGCAAAATACTTTATTTTGGTCAGCTTCTTTCAATAATATTTTAAACAGAGGGGTGAGCAAGAGACCTAAAATTTGTTGGCTAACAATGTGCTTTGAAGGAGGTAAAATGCCCTGATGAACAACAGTTCCGATCAGAAAATCCAAAGGAAGAATATCTAATAAAGTGTCCAGAAGAAAAATCTGAAGTAAATAATGTGAAATATTCTGTGAAACATCTAAATGAACATCAAATAGACTTTTTTTACCATCTTTAACTCATTATCTTGTGCATATACTGTGTATATATTGCATAGCTTTCTCATAATCATCACTATTCTGATTCCCTTCAGATATTTGGCTAAGAGCATTTTTTTCTCTCATGATTCACAAGAATATAGACTCATTTTGATCCCGGTGTAATATTCTGCCAAAATAGTTTTCCTTCTACCATTTTTCTCTTCCAAGAATATATTGTCTTTAAGTAAGAAAAAAAAAAACAAAACAGAAATAATTCAGGGCAGCGAGGTGTTTTTGCTTTAATTTCTAACATCTGAATTCAACCTCACTTTATGCTGTACTAGAATTTTCTCCCTTTCCACGCACCTATTCCTTCCTCCCATGCTTTTAAATATGGTAGTGTTGCAACTGCCGTGGACAATGGCTGGTTACATCTTGTGCTCTCTTAAGTGACCAAATCATAGAACCACAGGGTAGCTCAGGCTGACAGGGACCTTCAGAGGTCTGTAATCCAATCATCTGCTCAGAACAGGTCAGCACTGTGATCAGACCAGGTTCCTCAGAGCTTTCATCCCAAAGGATTTTGGAAAGGCTGTATAAGGATGGATAAAAACTGGGTTGAGGTTTCCTTGTTCCTACTGGCCAATGAATAAATGCTAGGGCATCATCCAGACCCAGGAAATACTATGCACAAATAAAACCATTCTATACCATACCATTTGCTAATAATATGCATATCGATCTAGTTATTCACAGAAACTATTAAAACTGTTGATGTTGCAAAGTCTCTGTTTGTTGTCACTCTAAAGGTTTTTCACCCATAAAATAGAACTATTTTCAAGATACTCAGAAACTGCATATGTTAGTCTGTAAGCCTAAAGACATGTAAGGGAAAGGGTTTCTTCAAGCAGAAAGGAAAACCTTCGTTGTGAATGCAGAAGTCTCCAGATATGCCTAACTCCCTTGACTGTAGTCCCCTTTCTGGGCACTTATAAAGGGAAGTGTCAGTAAACCTTAGCAATCAGACTGAAGCAGCAGCCCACACATTTGTGACTCCATTCAGCTTCTCCATTGGAACTGCACATTTTTGAACAGGACATTGAAGCCTGCACACAGTGAGCTCACTTTTGGTGTGCTCTGTGAATCTTTCAGAATGAGTTTACAATGTCTGGGGGACTCTGTGAACCACAATTAGAAAAACAGTGGCCTGATCTAATAATCCTGTATATATATAGCTGGACTTTTCACAGAAGTTCATAGAAAGTGAGTTAGCATTTTTTTTTTTCTGTACAATCCAAACCTTTGTTACCCAGCAAGTGAAATTCCTAAATTGACAGTTGTCATGGTTACAGGGGCTGGGACCAGTTTATCCTTATGTGGGTAGAACCAAAACTGTGTATTCTATACTCTCTATGTCAGTGGTCATGGGCTGTTAAGAAAATCATGGGTAGCAGCTGCCCAGGACAGACCTCACACCCCAGGCTATAACAGATAAGGAAAGAAGTTCAAGGTCAGGGGAGATGTTAACACCTTTCCCACCCAGCAGGAGTCCTCCTCCCTCTTAATGGGCCCATCCATGCCCCGCCCCATGACTCATACAGAACTCCCCCCAGGAGCTATTTCTGTTTAATGGACCATCAAGGACCCACTGCATGACTCACAGACTGATATCAACCCATTGTGAGATGCTCCACCCAGGGGGAGGAGCCAAGTGCTCCCACCTGGATATAAACTGGGGTTCAGGACAGCACAGGTGGCCTTACCCACTGGATTTCCAGAGGACAAGAGCTACCAGATCTTTTCTACGAGACCACTGCTTCATCTGGACTGCTACCACCACCCTAACTACAGGTTGTATTCTGACTCTGTTTGTGGTTTTCCTTTGTATTATTGCTTTTATTTTTTTTTTTCTTATTAAATTGTATTTCTGACTTGGAGTCTCTCACTGGTTTGTTTTCAAACCATTACAACAGTGTATTTGAAGAAAGAGAAATTATGTCTCTCATCTTTGAATATCATCTTGTAACCATTTACCCATTTACTTGCAATGCTTTGAGGACACCTCATTTTCGTTTGCAGAATTTTTCTTTAAAATAATAAATTTTTGCTTTCCAAGTTCACATTCTAATTAGAAAGATGTGAGAGCACGCTGTCTCATAGAGTGACATACAGTGTCCATTAAGGACTCCATCCTAAATCAATCCATGGTCATATGCCGAAGAGCTGTAAGCTTTCAGGGCATGGCACATTCTGCCAACCAGTTTGAAGGAATTAATTATTCTGGCAGAAACCTGAATAAACAGTATCTCCAAATATTCATTTCCTCTTTCTTGTGCACAGAATAAGTGAATCTTCACATCTAACCATGATGTAAAGTTATACCGAGATTCAGGCTCTTAAAAAAGATGGACCCTCTTGCAAGGTTAGATAAGCCATAATAAGAAATGGGATTGTTGTGGTAATTATATTCCTTTCACTGAAGATTATGAGGGTTCTAATCACTTTGCTTTGGACAGCCTAGGCCATACCAACAGGAGATGCTCCCTGAGTGACTGTCCAGGGCCTGCCCAGGAACTGCCAGAACTGCCCAGGGCCTGACCATAAAACCCTCCTATGCGGACTCCACACACAACTGCTGAAAGACACCAAAGTTCTAGCCAACTTTACCTTCTCGTCATGGGTACAGCTTTGCTCTTTCTGCAGGGAAAGCAACCTTGTAGCATAGACCGACTGGTCAAATGAAGACATTGAGAATTATATTGCAGCTTTCCTGCTTATTGGTGCTCTTTCTTCAACTTATTGATGCTCTTTCTTCAACTTATTGATAGTCTCTTTACAAAAGAGGCAAGAAAAATATGGAGAAAAGAACCAGAGGGTAGGGAAATGAAAGAAAAAAGCTGTAAACTACTTAAAGACACCAAAAATGCACCTGTTGCTATATTGCCAGAGCCAGTCAATGATAATAATTTATGACTGTGTGAATATTAACCCTGTGATTTATCAGCTGCACTGGTTGACTTAATGCCAGTACAGCATCATAAAGTCAGGGAACAGCGAGGCTAAAACTGAATGCATTGCTGCAGGAGTTATTTGAGGCATTTAAATCTGTTGATCCTACATGAACAAACGCATTTGCCCTGCCTATTAAAAGCAATCTTTAGGGAATCCTACCAGTCGTGTAGACATGCTGGCTGGGCTGGTCCATGTCTGGGTGAGGTAATGTGGAATCAGCAGGGAAAGATGGGGTCCTGGACACCGACTGATGTTTATCTAATCCTGCCATGCCAACTGTAGCCATCTGAGCCTGGTAGATTTGCAACTGGTGGACACGCCGATGTGCCAGGAACTCCTGTTTCCAAGAAAACAGCACAGTAGAAAGAAATGTGAGATGGGATCAAGTAAGACACTGAAGGAAACATGTCAACAAATTAAGTTCATTAGGTCAGGGCTGTAATAAACAGTGTGGAAAAAAAGCAAAAGAAAAAACAAAACAAAAACAAAACAAAACAAAAAAAAACCAAACAAAAAAAAAACAACAACAACTTGCATCTAAGACCCAGTCAATAAATCCATTCAACAGATGTTTTCACGCTGACAGTGTGGGCTGCTGACTTTGCTGGAGGGCAGGTGATGGCAGGCAACCTGTCAGTCCTCCCTGACGGAGGAAAAGGCAGCTTCACATGCAGGGGCTTATAAAAGATGAATTTTTTTTCTAATATGCTGAATACATAATATGGCATTAGAATACGAATTTGGTGACCCCACACAAATACAAATAAAGTATTCCTGCAGTGCTGAAAGTGAAAAGTGGTGTCCTTACTACTCAGTACCAAATTCACTGAGCAATTGTGTGTCAAGTTTCTACACAGGACTGACTTCCCAGAGCTCCCTGGAAAATAGGAACAATTTGCACGTAGGTTTTCACAAATCATTTAGAAATCCAGGAATTGTTACATGAGATCCCACTTAGGGACCATCTTTCTTTGTCAGAACTGCTGCTGGCTGTAGGCAGTGCCAAACACTTCAGGAAAGGTAGACAAGCATGAAAAGGCTGAAGCAAAGCAGAAAGGAAGATTTCCCCCTTTGTTTTATTTGTCAACAGATGGTGACTTTTGCTGACATAGCAAAAAATGAAACCCTGCTGAAGTCAGTAGAAACCTTGGCATTCACCCACTCCACAGAGCAGGATTGCTTTGCAAGCCCTTTTCTTCTGTTTTTCTTTTTTTCTGCATATAGTCTTAGAACCTCAACAGGGAGTGAATGCAACAGAGAGATTTCCAAACCACTTTGCAATAGAAATTCAGTTGAAATTTACACTTCTGTCTTAGAACTGCAGACTCCATTCATCCCCCATATACATATAAACAGTTACATATATGATGTATATAAGACTTTCAATTTTTTTAAACTCAGTAACAATTAGTGGGTGCTGTATGCTGCTGTTTGAGACAGCAGCTCTTTGGCTTGGCCTGGCCAAGGAGGGATTGCTGGATGCTTGGAGAGGCAAACCAGAGTTCAGGCTGTGCAGGAAGTCAGGTGGGAGTACCAGAAGTATCCCAGCCCCTCATGCACTGCAGAATTAATCCATAGCTCATGGGAAGTGAGAATATCTAGCCTCCATGCTAAAAACCAGGTCTTTATAAAAATGAGTGGTCATTAGTAATAGCTGAAATGCTGACAAATGCTTTAAAAAGCAATCTCAAAACCCACATTAATATCTAAGGTCACCACTTCAGTGAAAAGACATAAGGTCATGGGAAGGGTAAATCATCTGGGACCTTGTCAGAAGTGGCTAAATAAATAAAGAAAATATGAGTAAGCAAAAAGAGCTTTTACAAGAAGTGTCTTGGTTTGGGGTCATTGAAGCATTTCCCTTTCTCTAAATACAATCTTCGACTTTTTCTGTTGCCTTTTCGATACATGTTGACAGGATGTGTTATATATTTCAGGAAATACCTTGAAATCTGAAGAGGCCTATGTATCCCGTTTCCTCATGATCACAACATAGTTTAACATACAGGAATTCTTTCCTGAAATGCCTAAGTGCCTTGTTTTCACTCAGTTTCACTAATTAATTGTGATAAATTTTCAAAGGATAATTTTTTTTGGAGTTCCCAGGCATACACATCTTTTGTAACCTTTGCTGTGAGTGTATGTGATTGGAGAGAAGAATGCATGGATGCTATTCTGTTGAATATTTTCCCTATGGAAACCAGAAGTAGATAAATTCCTTTGTGAGGATTTGGCATTCGCTTTCTCCAGTGCTGGCTTAGCGCTCAATAAAGGAGGCACAGGAGCTGTTTTGCTGTCTGTAGCACAATTACTCCCTGCATTCTAGGGTCAAGTGGTGACAGAAGCACTATCTGTGATGCCAGTGTATTCACCATGTCCTGCTTACTCTTCCAATGCAGGAGAGCTGGCTGAGTTTGGAAGAAGCCAGACTCCTACCCACAGGAGCCCTTCTTCACACACAGAGGTTTACTGCTATACATGAAATCAGCAGAGTAGTTGTTACTTCTCCTCAACCTCACAGGTTGCAGTCATTGCATTAATTAAATAGCTGGTATCTGTGTAGTTCCTTAACCAAGAGGGTTTTTGATCCCCTTTCCCCTTTCTTTCAGTGTTCACACTAACTAATGATAATTCATTAATTGAGTTCAGTTTTCTGATAATTACTAGAGTATAGAGAACAAAAGGTTTGGTTCCCTATTGCAATGCTCTTTAAGCTAGTAAGGGTGCATCAGTGTATTCTGGTAGTCTGCATCAAACATTGTTATTTAAATATACTTAGTAAAATCTTGGAAATTCAGCTGTTGGTGAGGGGGGGACTCATACCATGCACAGATGTTTCTGTTTAGACTTTTCTCACTGCCCATAGACTCTGAGCCTTCAGGGTTGCCTTGTTTGCCTTTCTTTTACTTCCAGGCCTGAACTTCACTTGTGCAATACCTGCACAATCCTTTTCAGTGAAGCTGCTAATTTGCCATTCAATCAATATCCAAAATGTAATCTATCCAGATCTATGACCCAGAAAAGTTTAATTTAAATTTATTTTTTTTTTTTTTTTCAGTTTGTTTGGGTTTTTTTGTTCTTTAATGGTGTCTTGACAAATAAAATAAGCAAAGTCTGGAACACTACAAAATGTAAGTAATTCAGGAAGATGTTCCCTACCTTGGTTTATAAAAAGATTAGGTGTTTCTGTCTATGTAAGCAACAGAAATAACACTATTTTTCAGGCATATGAATAAATTAAGGTAAATTTTTTTAATGTTAACCAAGATGTGTGAAGATCACCTAAGAGCTAGACAGCCATATATTTCAGCAATTTGTCAAAGACCAAGCTGTTCTTGCTCTCATGTATTTTCTTGCTAAACTGTGTTTTGTTTATATCATTCTCCTCTCCTCAAATGAAACCAGACACATACCTAGAATCTGACACGTTTATCAGCATAATCAGTTCAAGGAAGGAGAAGAAATTTGTGGATGGCTGTATAGAAAGCTGCATGATACCTGTTTTAATTTCTGAGGTTCTGGAAAACTCTTTCCTTGTGAAAACATTTTAAAATTTGTTAGAAGTGCAGTAGTTTGTTCCACAAGGCTTACACTGGTGACTTCCAGATCCTTTAACCATAATTTCAAAAACTGTAGGCATTAACAAAATTTGGACTTGTTTAGGCAAAGTTTTGGGCTATCTGATTAGGTTTCATTTTACAGACAACAGGCATTCATGAAATACATGTATTTTTTCCAACCACGTACCTATTTATGCTGTGAGCATTTGAGATACAGTGTCACACAGACAAATGGATTAATGCAATGAGTAATGTGGATAATCAACACACTTATCTGGCTCCCCAGATACCCACCTGGCCTCTAGAAGGGATTAAAGCAACACAATGAACTCATCTTCAGGCTTTATATGCAAACACGTGCAAACACGTGCCCATCTCTCCAGCAATATGACAAAAGCAGTATTTGCACATCTGCGGGGTTAGTGATTTGTGTGAATATATTTGGAGCATTTCTTAGGTAACCTGAGCCCTGCCTGCTCCGCATGGAGCCTCCTAGTTCCAGGTGCCTGAGATTAGTTCATTAGCAGAGGCAGGCAATTAGGGCCTCTGCCCCAGCTAGTGGAAGACCATTCATGGTCTTCCCCAGAAACCAGCTGAGGCCCTCACTAATTGTTTTTAGAATCAATATCTAAAGAGAAGATGACCTTTTTGGGAGGGAGGGGTGTAAATATTTGTTAGTCTCTTAGTATTACTGTAAGGTTTGTTTTTTAGAAGGAGCTGGAATTAATTTGGGTTGGTGTGCGTACTCCTTTCACATACATGAGTGATTTGTGTATTGTGGTTCTTTACATTTTGTATATTCTGATGTTTTAATGAGAGCTACTTCCTTATTTCTACAGGATTTGAGAACAGGTGACCCAAAAGTGTATGTAATTGGATTGTTAGATGGTCTATGTTGGATGATAAAGCATAGGTGAACTGTCTATGAATGAATGCTTCTTCAAGCTGTTATGTTTTGTGCAGAGAAAAAAAAATATGTAGGGTTCACTCATAAAAACTGTTCTTTCCTCTAGACTGTCTGGGTTTCAATTTAGTTTGATGTGTTTATATTTAGTTTAGATCTGTATGCCTATACCATAATTGTAAATAAGTATGGGCATATGCATACCTCTTCTCAGAGTTCACACTCTGGCTTCTTCTCATTGTGGTAGAAAACATTTTTCTCTGAAGAAATTCAAAATTTGCTATTCCTAATAGCAACGTTACTGCTTAGAGTCTCTCATGTATTTGTCACCAGGTTTATAG
The DNA here is from genome assembly GCF_000691845.1 of Merops nubicus. Taxonomy (NCBI): domain Eukaryota; kingdom Metazoa; phylum Chordata; class Aves; order Coraciiformes; family Meropidae; genus Merops; species Merops nubicus. The sequence goes on along the minus strand of NW_008582739.1, from coordinate 24,279 downwards.
CCCTCTGTTGTTGTGCCTCTACTGCGTTCTGCTGAAGTATGGAATGTGTGCTAATGTCTGTTAAAAATCGTGTATGTATTGCCCATCCTCCAAATAGTGCTTCCCTCTCAGTACTACCAACCTTCCAAGGTTTTCCTCTCAAAAACAGCCAGTGTCTGCATCCAGCAAAATGGTGTCTGTTGGCATGCCTCCTCAGTCCTGCTTTAAGGTCCCCACGATGTCAGCCTTGACCCAAACCAAGACAGCACCATCCAAAGTCTGATTCAGTCAGAAATCCTGGGCACCCAGAAACTTCTTGTGCAGTTCACATGTAGCTGGTTAATAGTGCTTCAGAAGTCCTGGGTACTCAGAAACTGCTTGTACAGTTCACATGTAGCTAGTTAATAGTGCTTCAGAAATGATGGACCTCATGGAAAATATGAATAGTATTGAGCTTGGTTATACCCAGAAGTGACAGGGAGAAAAAAAAAAAGCAACCTAGAGAACAATGAATTCCTAAACAAGGAGTAATGGCACAAAACCAGCTGTAGATAAGCAGAAGTTTTGCTTAAAGCGAAAGCAACTTTTGACTTTTTTAAGCACTTTTTTGACCCAGGAGTTTTGTGAATTATTGTTCTGCCTACTGTCCTCAAACAAAACCATAACTAGTTGCCCTTAGGAACTGAGCAAAAATAGGTCATGAGGTCTTCTGAAAATACTTTTGTGAACAAACATCAAAATGCAGGAATGGCTTACCTCTGTCCATCTACACAACCTAAAACAGAAATGAGTCTGAGATATCCCAGAAAACAAATATGTTAAGAAGTCATCTTTTAAATTTCTCTGACACTTGGAGAAAACACATGACCAAGAAACACTACTGATGCTATTTTTGACAAAACCACATGTAAAGCCACAGATTTCCATGGTCATCACTTTGAAAAAAATCAGTATTGCAATCTGAAATATAGTCAGCCACAAATTCAGAATCAGCATTTTTATGAAAAGTAAATAGCAAGTATGGATACAGACACATAGACTGAATAGGTAGAAATAGGTTTAGAATAAGGAAAAGCATAAATGGAAAGAAACAGGGCATCTAGCCTTGAAGCATCTGGGTACATTAGGTCACATATTATTAGGATGTTTACAGAATTTGGCTTCTCTTGCTGTAATTCAAAGACCATAGTACTGACTAGAGAACAGGTAAACACAAATGAAGTCTTATCAACTGAATGTCAGGTGCAGATACAGAACAGTGGGATGAAAGGCATAACCCAGAACTGCTTAGAGTCCTAGGCAGAGAAGGCTTGCCTTGGGCAGCAACCTTCTGCTCACAGCAGAATGACTCTGTACCCTTTGTCCTTTCCTTGCTTTCTGGAGGACTATGGAAAAGCTTATTCCAGCTGTTGCCAAGGTAGAGCTTAGTACTTGGGGTGGCCCTACTGCAGTAACTGCCCAGGGCATGGTCATTGCCCTCAGCCAGCTTTGCTTTCCCCTTCTGTTCCTGCAAAGCTGCTACTGCAGAGGTCTCTGCCCCTCTTCTGCCACCCTTCCCTTCTAGGGCAGGAACACCTTTGGGATGGCAAAATATATTACTAAAATGACAACATTTTTGTCTAGTGGGCCAAGGAATAGAGGAAGAGCAAAGACTGTTAATGAGGTGACAAGAATGTGCTCCGTTGTCAAGTTGAAGATGTAGGAGAGGACACACTCCCTGCCTTGCGTTTCATGGCCAAATGTGCAGGTCAGGGCTGGGGTCACATCCCTTGCCTCTGGTTGTGGGATATAACAGCAGGGTCAGGACCCTAGCTTTTACTCCTGCTGTTACATGGGGAGGTAGGCAAGTTGCTGACCTGTGGTTTCAGAGGGAGAGATAGTAAAAGTTACTTCCCTTGGATGGAGAGTTTTCAAAAATCTGATTGTCTAAACATCAGCCATCCTGGTCCAATGTAGGTGAGGAATCAAGATGGCCACAAGTATTGAGAAGTTTTCAGCTTTGTCAAGAAATATAAGGCAGGCACATTAACTTGAAGCATGGCATGACTGAGAGGGAGAGATGGGAATGATATCTGAGAGTGACAACAAGGAGGGCCATAAAGAAATCACTTTCTACTGGAGGAAAATTCCAGGAGTCCAGCAGAGCTGCTTGTTTCCCTCCTGGTTCCTGTGTCTGCAAGACCTGCCTTCTCTGCTTCTGACATTGGCAGGTACTCAACTTCTGTCACTTCTGCTAAAGTGCTGACTCTGCGGTGTGGGCAGCACACATCCAGAGAAAATGCAGCACCTCCTCAAAAGCTTGCACTCCCAGTTCAGTGTTTTCTTCACTTTCTGGCTCTCCTGGGGATTTGATATAAATATATAAATAATTGGTGGTCCCACAATCAAGGGGAGAAAGGGACACTAGGAACATCTTGTGCATTTTAAAAAACAAAGAAACAAAAAACACCAACCCTCTTTAGTGGATTCTTGTTACTTTATTACTTTTACTAGAAATACCACAAGAGTTTCCTGAAGTCATTTGGTGCTTTCCAAAAAAAAGAATATTGAGAAGTTCAGAAATGAATACCAATGGGAAAATACAGTTGTTCACATCTCTTACCCTGAATTTCAATATTAATGAGTATTTGCTTCTTTTACTTTGATGTGAAGAATAAATAGGCTTTATAATAGCATTTAATGGTTACAACCACCAAATCCTAGCAGCTTTCCAGCAGTCATTCAGTTGAACTGTTAGCTGGCCAAAAGTATGAAATGAAGAATCACCTGTCCCACCCATTTCATTGTTCTGGAAAATACTACCCAAATCTTTTCAACAGTTTTGGCAAATCAGTTTGGTGTTACGTTATGCAGGTCATTTGAACCGCATCATTTTTTCTGCTGTTCATTGGAACGTTTCTCTTAGCAGACTTGTATGGTTTCTTTTTAAGTGGAGAATCATTAGTTTGGCCTTCACACAGAGAAATATTAGTCTCCAGGCTAAACTCAGCAGCAGCCCTGCTGAAGAACTGTGTTGTCTGCATACTCCAACAGATTCTGCTTTGGTTTTATAGGCGACTGTGCTGAGTTCAGGATTTATTATAGAATTAATGGAAATTGGAGTTCAAGGTTTATTGTAGAATTAATGGAAATAACTTGGGTCTGACATATAAAGAGAAAACTTGGAAAACCCCTGCTCATGGATATAAAGTCCATGCATACTAACCTATCAGTGTATGAGCATAAAATCATGAAGATGTATGGAAGCCCTGTGCAGATGCCTTCTCTCTTGCATGGAGGTGAGTTCAGAATGGGGAACATCAAAAGACCATACAGTCAGCAAATAAAAGAGCCATAGCCAAGGTGTTTGACAAAATACAGGGTTTGAATATAGGAATGATGCTTTGGATAGAGAAAAAAAGAGAAGCTGTCACAAAATAAATCTTTTCAGATCTGTTCTGTGTACCTGTAAAGTACTCTATATTGCAGAATGCTTTTTGTATTTATAGAATAAATATATGTCTACAACAAACCAGTACAGCTTGTTGTATTTATTTTTTGAAATTTTATTTGGAATAAGATCAAATTATTTGTAATTTTAACAAATTTTACCTGAACACCTAAAGACTGCTTTTAAATATTTCTTGAAACCAGGGTCTTTCCAACTATATGCTCAGCATAGGGTTTGCTGCTGTTAACAAGTAGAAGAACTGCCAGAATTGGCAAGTTGAAAATGGGGGGAAACCCCTTATGTTTCCTTACTTAGGAGCAACTAGAGTGTTAAAAAGAAATATGGAAAATAATATGTGCTAGCACAGCACTGATTGCATAATGCAGACTGCAAAATCAATTCTCTCATTTCTCATTCCTTGAGAAAATCTTAGCCTGCAAAATGTGGTTCAGAAGAGACTGTAATACCTGTTATATTTCATGGGAAGGATGAATGAATTTATTTGAATCAGCTTCATGGAAATGGACTTCAAATGCCCTCTCTAAAAAAGTGCTGTCACAATGAGGGATGTGGAAGACTGGGTGGGACTAAAATGAAGAAAGGGAGCAGTATTGTAAAATCCAAACAGCTAAGTATTGTAAGCTCCAAACTCTTCCTTTCTCACCCTCTCTCTTCTATATAATAAAGCTCTCCATTTTTTCTCTGTTTTAAAATTTAAAAACTATTTTGCTTGTATGTTCAGCTGTCTTCCAGTCCTTTCTTGCTTTTTTCTTGCCTTTTCCAACAAAAAGTCTCCCATGTATTCACATCTTCAGAATCCTCAAATACCATATTACAAAAATTAGAAGAAATGGAAACAATAAGAAACAAGTAAAAAGAATACCAGCTGAGGTGGTGGGGAGGTGGGTGAGAACTGGAGGAAATAAGAATATTTTTCCCGTTGTAGCACTTCTGGAAAGTGGTTCTTTGATTTGATCACACTACATAAGGATCTTATCACTGCATTAGCTGACATGATATTTTTCTCTACATAGTAAAGTTCTCTATCCAAAAGATACAGGAGTAACTTACATGAAAAGATGCCTGAATGCTTAAGAGACCAAAGGACAAAAAATTAGAGACAATGCCCTCATCTCTATTCCACATCTGGGCTCTGTTACTCATTACTATGACCCCTGTCCTTCCTGACTTTGGGTATATTTATTAAAGTTTTCAAAACTGCCTAAACATAGAGCAAAAATACCTTTCTACTTTAGAAAATGGCTATTTTTTTAAAGGATGGCTGCTTAGTATTCAGAATTACTATCTCTTTGTTTTAAAGGCCTGCTGAGAGAGCGGTGCCTCAATCTGTGTATTGGAGGAGGCAGTCCTGAGTATCCGCTCCAGTGCGGGTGCAGGTCCTTAAAGCACCTCCCTGAATGTAGCCTGAGGGTACCCTGAGAGGGCATCCACATGGTGGAGGTTGTCTTAGAGTCGGTGGCTGAGCAGGAAGGCCATAAGCAGTCTGGAAGGGGCAGATGAGCCATCTGGGAAGCACAAATTCAACATCCCAGGAGCTGTGTGGGTGCATTCAAAGAGCGGAGGGCTCCCAGTGATCCTCAAAAGAAAGGGCCTGAGAGACAGTGGAGAAAGTAAACTCCTGCAATGATAAGTTATAATTTGTAACACATTGTAGCTGTGTTTTGGGTGCAGATTGGATTATTTACATAGGATCCAAGTCTAGATAGACTAGAGGAGAACCAAGAAATTTATTTTGTTTTTTTCACTGGGTTATCTGAGAGGAGAGTTTGGCACTTCAGCAGCAGCTTCTTAAAGCAATGCCACGAAGAAGAAAGTCTTCTTTCACACCACTTGGGGAAAATGTATACTGGAAAATAGTGCACCAAAACAAAAGACACATTAACTACATCTCGTGAAGCCTGGGAGGAGGGAGAGGGGGAATCCTGAGAACCAGTCAAAGCAAAATGTTAATCCTAATTGTTGTATTTAGTTGTCCTTGTCTTGTGACAAGTTTGTTATTATGCAGATTTCCTACCTGCCACCTTCCATGGGAGGATTTTTCAAAGTGAAGTTATGCAGGCAACTCCCCTTGCTTCTTACCTCTTTATTCCTAATTACGTTGGTCCTGTGTTCACTCAAGATAACATTATAGCTGTCCCCAAATACTCTAGATTTGGGGCCTGTAACAAATGAAATCTTTTAGTGCTTGGAATTTTTTTTTCCTATGTTGCAGAAGTGTAGCTACTAACATGCTGAAAACAATGCTGTGCTTGTTTATTTTCTGGCAATGAATTATTAGTTTTTAAATCTTTTCACAGGCATAATTTCTTAGACCTTTTGGTTTTCAGATAGATATATAATGTAGTGTCACACAGGATGGTTTAGTTTGGGTTTTTTTTAGTACATATGTGCATATACATATACTATTGCACTTACTGCCTTTTTTTTCTATGAATGTCTTGTTTCTTCATCTGAAATAACTTTTATGTATATGAAGCATATATATATATTCCTTGCATGCTGCCATCATATTAAAGGCTATCATGAAAATAAGCTGTTATTAATGTGCCATATCTCCATACATCTATATTTTTCTATGCAGAAACCAAGGTGTAGGAGTTATGAATCCAAAGTGAGCAGGGATTAGAAAGCCTGATTTCTAAGTCCTTCCTTTGGTTACTGCATCAGCAATACTTGCATGGCATCAATAATATTCTCCCCTTCTGGCACATATGAAATAATCTAGCACCGTGGCTTTCAATGTTTCTTATCACAACATACAGTAATAGAGGCACAGTTAGAAGTTGTTTAGGTTTGTGCTGGATTTGGAAAAGGGTAGGAGAAAGATGTCAGACCAAAGAGCACTATAAACTATGACAGCTTTTAGGCACTGTACAGACAAATTAAAGCATTCCCACTATTTAGCTTTAAGATGGATGCAAAAGGGCTCTGGAAAGACAGAGCAGAGGAAGGCTAATCATCCCTGTGACCCACACAAAGCCACTATGGTGAAGAGGCCCCAGAAACTTCACAGCTGTTGTGTCTTTGGGGTCATTGTTTTCCTCAGTCTTGTTGGGAATGTCTCGTTTGTTTTCTTTCCAGCCTCTGGAAGGATTAAACCTGCCCAGAGAAACCAGGAGGAAGGCTGGGCCCATGAGATCGTATGTAGTAAACACATAGTGCCACAGCCAGCCCTTAGGGCCACCACAGGTCCCAAGAGCTGTGTCAACAGCACTCCAACCCCGGCAGTGCTGAAGCATTCCTGATAGCTGGCACCCCACCACCATCAGAGGTGGCCTGCAGACCCTGCTGGCCACAGGGGTCCTTTTGAAAAAGAGTGGATGTTGTCAAAAATATCTCAGACCCTTGGCAGAGCTGTAAAGGTGAGCTGAAAGCTTTGGGGCTGAGTTCAAAGCTTGGGTCCTGCCAGCCCAGCAAAGTGCATTCCTGTGGGAACTCTATGAGACAGGATGCATTTGAAGGTTTCTTCCTGGGAACCACAAGGGGTTAAAACCAATCTGATTGACATATCAACAGATACACTAAAGCATGGGAGATTTAGCCCTGAGCCCTAGCAGAGAGTTAACACTATCCAGACACCCCACCAAAGGCAATGAGCTTCCCAGCTCCTTCCCTCTCTTTTTCCAAATCCTCCTCTGACTATGGGTATTGGGGTTTCTCAGCTACTCTCAGCAGACAAATCTAATTAAAGCAATTAAACACTTACTAGTGACATTCAAGAAAGGGAAAAATATGTGAGATTATGGCTGAGCTTCTGACTTTTAGTGACAATTTCAGAAACATTCCTGGTTTTGTCATAGAAGTTCAAATTCATACATCCAAGTTGGCTCTTTGGACATCAAAATGTGCTATACACATAAATAATTTAATTTGGAGGAATCTGACTGGTGCTACCTGGCCTTTTTTGCTAAGTTTTGGTCAATCTGTAGAGAATTTAGGAGCATTTTACTATACAGTTGGAAGTAAGAGACATAGTTTTCCTCATGTGTATTGTGAGGCATCAATCTGAGCTATGACTAAGGTCTTTTTTTTTTCCTTTTAATCTAGATTTAAGCCATGATGATTGTTGCTGTGAAGCAGCAATATTCTCCAATGTTGTAACACAGTGCCTCCTATATATTACATCCTAAAGAAGTTCTGAGGTTTTATTCTTTTGAGGGGGAGGGATCATAAAGTTGTAAGACTTCTGGTAAATCTATATAAACTTGATAACTAACTGGAGAATTCTCCTGGGTGTAGATACATCCAGGAATTGGTCCTGATACAAAACCCCAGATAATGCTTTGAAAGTTTCAGATGGAAGCATTTGCTACCTCATCTAATCTGTAGCATATTGGGGTGTGTGACGGTAAACAGTTACTGAGCTCCCTTTCACAGCTGGCCATATTTCTTCAGTAATATCTGTAATACCTGGAAAGTCAACATATTATTTCAGTACAAAAAGTGTTACATGAAGTTACCCAAGCTAATAAGGCCAAAATCTTTTGAAAGTAAATTTTTGCTACTCTTGCCATGATTGCTAGGAGCAAAATTCCTCTTGTTACAATGGAAATAACACACTCCAACTTCAGATGTCAGAAAGAAAAACAGTGTGTTAATTCATGAGTAGCTGCCATCTGAAGGCATTGAGATTTTAGGCCCATTGACTCTTAACCAGAAAGACTTGGGGAATGCCTGAGACAAAAGCAAGTTGGTAAACTAATCTCTGCTGTTATTAGACATACACATCAGAGGCATCTATTTGTGCTCACATAGCCCCAGCCAAGAGAGGGAATACAGGCTGTGGGTGCTGTTGAGGGCAACGCATTGCCATGGAAGAAGCCTGGGGTGAGCAGTGCACATCCTTGCTGCCTAAACCAGGGGTGTGAGTTGTCTCACCTAATCTTTGTATTTTGATGAGAGAGGAGGGAGTGAGAAGCCCTGAGCAGGGGCCATGGCTGGATCCCTCTGGCTGTGAAATGTTTGTGTCCCCGATGGCTGTCTTCTCCCCAGGGGTAGAGTGGTTGGAAGAGCCTCTCCTTTTCATTTAAGAAAGGGTTATAAGGCCATGCTGCCAAAAGAGCTACACCAGAGGCTGGAAGCCCTGAGAGAGGTTTGGGTCAAGTTAGGTTGCTTTGGGAGGATTTGGATCTCTGAAGATGTTTTGTTTTCATTCTTTGAATTAAAATTTAATTTAAGTGACTGGAATACATAATCCGTCTCTGAGGAATGCTGTCTTAATCGTGTCTCTTAGAAGAAAAAGCAGGATTTTCAAATTTTATCTGTTACTGATCAGTTGTATGAGCTTACACCAGTCTTCTAACCTCTCTGAGCCTTTGTGTCACCTTATCTCATCCTGGTTTTATCTATCCTAACTATGGCGATTTCAAGCAGTTTGTCCTTTGCAACGTGACAGTTCAGTGCCCAACACTATGGGTGCTTGACTCCAGTTGCGGAGCTAAGGCAGTAATATACTTAAAATGATGAAAACTATCTTGAAAATACTCTTCCTTACCCCCTGCCCACCAGAAAATCAAAAGGAAAAGGCTATGAGTTTCATTTAGTTTGTTACTACTTGTATATTACCCGTATAGGTCCAATTAAATTTCATATATAAAAAAAACAAAACAAAACCAAAACCAACCAAACAAAAAAAACCCCAGGCAAATATAAGGAACTAAAATACACCAAAAAAAAAAAAAAATTAGGTGGGAGTGGGCTGGAGAGAACAGGAATACAACTTTAATAGAGACAAATCATAAATAACTGAGGCTCTGGATGCAGGCACCAACTTTCTCATCACCTGGGAATGTTCAGAGCATCACAACCGTGATTTTGGACATTCAGACAGTATGAGCTTCTGTTGAGCGAACCCTGATCCCCTAGGTCCCCCTGCAAAAATTACTTCTTTAAAAGCTTTTAAACTTAGGATTTGACCTTTGTTGTAATATGAAGGCTTTTGAAATCTGTGGTTATTCTGGAAGGTGTTCATTTACTGTTCTGTTCTACTATAAAGCAGTATGTAGCCTACCTATTTATTCGAGGCCTTCCAAAAACTCACGCTAATTAATTGTTGTAGCGTATGGTTGTGGTAGCCCAATGGTCAGACAAAATCAGCTGAGAAAGCAGGGGTGGTTGTGCACCAACTGCAGCACCCGCCCACTGGTGACCACAATAACCTTTTTGGGAAAAGTCACCTCCATCAGTCAGGCTACTACAGGGCAGTGGCCGCAAGGCAGCAAAACACTGCTTGGAATAATTCTTTGCAGATGCCAGGAACCGGAAGTTTCAGGGAGAAAAATGAAAGCCATTCACTCTTCCAATGACACAAGCCTTTGATAGCACAAAGTCATTTGGACAGAGAGCTCCAAGGTCAGGAAGGCACGTAAAGATTGGTGATTAGAGAAATACTATATCAGCAAAGTGTGGCAAGCCATTAAAAGAAACTGTAGCTTTTATGATTGTTGCTGGAGCTTCCCTAAGGCTATTTGTATTAGATATTGAGTTAAGCATAACTTATTTAGTCCCAGCATTCCAAGAAAACATTTTTATGTCAGCTACTGAAGGCAAGTAAACACAAGGCGGAGGAAATGGTTCTGATCCCAGATAGATAAAAATATTGTAATTTAATTTTGTGAACCCACGCATGTTAGAGGATTAAGAAAGAGGAATTTTTAGAAGGTTGGTTTGACTTAAAAGACTTGGTTGATAGAGGTGTTTAGTCACTGTGCAGCTGGGGGAGGGAGGGTGAAGAAACAAAGATGATTTATCACCTTGAGCATACGCTGCACCCTGACAAAGCATGAATGCAGTTTTCTGTAGGCAATGTTTTCATCTAGAGCAGATTTTATGCACATGTGTGATTCTCATCTAATGCTGTGGCCTTGTGCATATGTTGGGCCAAACTATTTGCTTAGCTGGGCTGTTTGCCCAGTGGATGTTCTGATGGCTGGTGACAGGCGTTTGCCTGCCCTGTAGTGAGCAATTAAGAGTCTTTGTAATTTAGGAATAGCTCTGTGGGTCTGGATTTTTGGACACTAAGTGAAGCGTTTAAAATCTGATCTACAGGCTGATAATATCTGAACAGATATTGTCTCACAGCTCAGCAGCTCCAGTGCAGGAGACATGCTTGTTTATTTCTGTGAGAAGAGGCCAATAAAGCCTTTGGGGAATTCTGCTCATGGGTTCTCTGATCTCTCAGAATAACACTGAGGACCTGAGGAAATCACAGGTATAAATGTAAAGTCAGGTGGGGTTTTCTTTGATTTTCCAGATTTTACTGTTTGTTTAAGACTGAGGAAGTGGGAGAGCTGGAGTCTCAAATTCAAGTACAGCTCAACCCCCTTAACACAAGGGAGACACCTCAACAACAGCTCCTTGCAGAGGAGCCTCTCCTTTTCGTGCCTCTCTTGATTAGCATCACTACAGCTCAGTGACCTCATATTGCTGATAAAATAAAGTTTTTCACTCAAGTTGTGAAATTCTGCATTTCTACGCTCTGAGTAGGAAAGATTTTTAGCATGAGATGAAGAGGAAGAAAACTTCCTCTCCCTTTTCTCCTTGCTAAATATTTTTTGTGCTAATGTTTTCACTGCAAAGAAATTATTCATTACCACAGGAATATCCCAGCTCTGCAGGTTACATATTAATGACCAGTTCTCCCAGAGAGAGGATCACATTCCATTTAGGAGTGCAAATGTTATGTCTGCTAGTTACCAAACACGCCATATAGGACTTAGCAACTAAGAGTTTATTTGCATGTCCTCTGCCTAAAAATATACTAGTTAATATGAAGACTTCCCACATATTTTTAAACCTTAATTACTCAGCCTTACACACTTATCCTAATTCTTGGCGTATTTAATAAGATGATTCTGGACTGTAAATTCTCTACCTCATAATTCATGAGTTACCACTTTAAGACTGTTGTTACAGACAGGAATATACTCTGGAATACAACTACTGTATTTTGCCTGTTGAGAAGACAGATTTGAAGCTTTTTGGCACCCATTGCTAAAAAGGAAAAAGATTTGTGTTGTTGACTGCTTGTCTTGAGGACAATAATTCGTGGCTTAAGAAAAAGAAAGCAGAAGTGTGCTTTACCCTGAAGCTAGACAGAAAAAAAAATACATAAATTTAATAGAAGAATGTGAGTTTGGCTGTGACTGAAGGACTAGATAAGGCCAAATCAGATTTAAGAAGATAAGAACATAAGAAATGCTTTCCTGCATCAGGCCAATTTATCTGCCCAATACTGTCTCAGACAGTAAGAGATGCTGTTTGCCAAGAGGACAAGAGTATGGCTACTCACTGCAATTCATGCCCATTGTACTCTCCTAGCATCCAGAATTTCTGCATTATAGATGTTAGAAGTACATCCCTGTCTCTTTCCTTTAATATCTGCTTATGACCCTACTGTCCACAAATTTGTCTAATCCTGTTTTGAGCGGCTGATTCTACAGTCTTCTGTGGCAACAAATTGCAAAATTTCACCACTCATGGTGCAAACAAACAAACAAAAAAATGTCTTGCCTGTTTTAAATTGATCTCTTAGTAATTTCAGCAAAAGCTCCCAAATCTAGTATTGTAGGATTTGGTGAATAACACTTCTCCATCCACTTTGCGTGCTGCCCTCATAGAATTGTAAATGCCTCTCTGTCTTTTTCAGCCTTCCACGGGTGATAATGTGGCCCCGCTTCTCAGTTGTACAAATTACCTTTCTGCTCAGCATTGTTGAAAATGCTGCTTTAATTGATGTTTGCTCTGCAGCTGGCTTGGTGGGTCACCCGCTGAGCAGAGTGAGGATACTGCTGGCTCCCACCCGGCCCCAGCATGCCCTAAATCTGCCCTCTGTTCTCCAGGCCAAGAAGAGCCTGGCAGCCAGCCAGGGAAATCTTATGTAGGTAATATTCATGAGGGGAGCATTTGAACGGTGCATTTTAGTTTTATTTAAATGTTCTGGTTTCTACTGCCACATGTTTACATGTGCAATAGCCTCATGTTTAATACATAGCAATGGATGAGCTTTCCAAATGTTTTCTCTACACTTCTGCTTCTACTCTCCAAACTCTTCATTTTATCTTTCTCCCTCTCTTCTTCCTTCTTCTTCCCACTGGGAGAAGATGGTGCCTCTTTGAACAAGACAGTAGTGTGCCTGCGTCAGTGTTTGCACGCAGTAAAACTTTTAACTATAGCACAACTTAGTCAAGAATTAAGAGACAAAACCCAAAGGCTAGGACCAGCACCAAAGCTAGAGATTTGATATTAAATACCTTGCTACTCTTTCTTCCTACCATTTTCAAGCAGGAAATAAATCTCCTTTCTGTTGAAAGATAATTCTGCCTTTGAAGATAGGACAACGTTTACATAAATGTTAAGGTCTTCTTTAATGTAGCTTTCATTATCTCCTATGTTCACCCTTTCTCTGAAAGCCCAAGTGACTGATGTCAAGATCAAGGGAGTCAATCAATGTAGATACACTCCAGGACCCAGATAGGATATAAATCACCTTACTCCTAACCACAGTAGACACCTAACTGAAGGACAGACGTTTACATATTTGCTGTCCTCGTGGGGGAGGCTAAATTTCTCAGCCACTTACCTCACGGGAACCCCTCATTCATTAATGAATTGGGGTGCTTAGTTTCACTTATCAAATAAGCTAATCAAAGGTTGAGAGAAACCAGCTCTTGACCACTTCTTGCCCTTTGAGCACTCCAGGGCCACCTCCCACCCCTAGACTTTTATCTAATTAAAGTTAAAGAGGGGAAAATTAATCCATGGAAGAAAATGAGATAACAGCCACCATAGCAGACCATCCCAGAGTCTGGTTTGGCTTTCATCTATTGCTACCTGACAATCAGCTCTTCAGCAACACAGGAACCCTGTTTTATGGGAGCAGGATCTGTCCCTTCACACAACGATAGGTGTTGTATTTTCATTTTTCACTGCTCCTTCTTGCAGTTCCTCTACTTGTAATGGGTGCAAGTGAATTAAAAAGGTCACCCTTTACTCTCCCTCTCTCAAGCGTGACTTAGTGCTGTTTTCACTTGCAGAATACAAAAGTGAAGACTGTAATTTATTACAGTACTTGCCATTCAAGATGTTTTGCTTGGATCCTGTGTTTGTACTTGGTTACCAACATTCCAGCCTTTCTTGCTTTTGTTGGCTACTAGATTATAACCCTCAATTTCATCCTCTAAATCTGTGTTTAGGAAGACATTTCACAATACAGGACTGTGGGTTTTTTACCTTGGGAAAAAAAATGTGGAGTGTCCTCTCTGCAGATTCACTGCAGTTTTTTTTATACTACTTGTGCTCCTGTTTAGTGTTCTTGTTTTAAATTCTTTCTTTCTTTTTTAAACCACCTGACTGCAATATTTGTGAAGCCCAAAGGATCTTCCTTTATGATGGCTTGAATTTTTCAACAGCTGAAATTTTGGCACTGTGAAAATCAGAACTAACTCTGGTAACACAGCAGTCATTAGTGCACCGCAAATGGAAAAACTTGCATTTTCTGGGGTACTTGAGAGTCCCAGGCTGTAGTCTCACAGCATCAAGCTCTGCTCCTCCAGAAGCACCTGCCAACAGTGGGTTGGGGTGCATGGGGCAGCTCAGGCACAACCCCTCACACTGGCATTTCAGGTTTCAGTGCACTGAGGGAGCAACAGCAACAAAGTTCAGTTTGCTTTCTAAAAGTACTCTGATATTTTGAAGGCTCCATTTGGACTTCTAGTATTTTTAGCAGGAAGCTTTAGATTATGAAGTCTGTGGGATAGACACATATGGCCAAAATTAGAAGTGCTGAGGAAATCCCACTTGCAGTCTACACTGTCCCAGTGTTGTAACTTGCACCTTGAGGCACTCAAAGGTGGGTAAGTTCAAATAGCCCCACTCAGACTCCTTTCTAGAGAATGAGAACTGTTTTAATTATTACATTTTATATTACTTTGGAATGGGCCATTCTCATGAGTTTGGGTTCTCGTGGAGTGTTCTGTGGCTGTATAAGCCTAGACACCTTGTGTGTCTCAACAGTGCCGTAGCCAGCAGTCGTCACTAAATAAATACCTGACAAGACTCGCTCTAGTATTGTCAGTACACAGCTCCTAGCACTTAATAATTGGCATTCTGCAACATAGTTAATGACTTGCAAATGGAAGTTGTAAAAGATAATAAGGCTCAAACCTTTTCATCTAAATCAAAAAGAAGCCCCAAGCAAGCTTCCAAATCTTTTCCAAACTTTGGGAAAATTTTAGTCCATATCGATGTCTGTACTAATATCTGGCCTTCCCTTTAGCTACCCGAACTAATCCATCAGACCTACAATTGAGAACTATGACCTGCAGCTGTTTGGTTGTGGAGGAGACATTGGTAGGACTTTAAAGGGGGATAAGTGAGGCAGTGAAAATGAGATTCAGTAATCCCCCTGTATTACAAGGCATTTTGCACAGGGTGGGAAGGCGCTGGGACTCCTGCTTGCTCTCCCATCCCAGGCAGCAGTGGGGGGATGCAGATGCTCCCCGAGCTGCTGCTGCCCGCTCACTGCTACCCACGGAGGCAGGCAGCAGGGAGGTGTCTGCTGAATCTCCCCTACAGCTCCAGTGCCAGCCTGGGGAGCTTGCCAGGACCCTGTTAAACTCAGGTATCAATTAGTACCAGCTGCTTTGCTCTGCAGGATGTACAGGACCTACTAGGAACTGGAAAATCTGTAATTGGGAAGTATGCTACAGAGAACAATTCTGTACTGGTACAGGGATAGGCTGCAAGCTCTAACAGGTCTTTTCCATCTCTGATTTCTACATATTTAATTTATACAGGGCACTGAAAACTTAAATCGCAGCAACCTTTAGTCACTATCCACAAGAGACAGATTTGATCCAGTGACCCAAAGGCGAAATGTTCTGTATCTCATTAGCAACCCCCTACAAATGCAGTCCCTCACTGAGGTTTTTATATCAATAACTAAATACCACAAACCTTTACAAGCTATGGGCTAACGTTTTCAGTCTCCTAATTCTGAATCATTTCACAAACAAATGGAAATTCGAGTTTGTCTTACAGATAAAAATGGAACTTCAACATTTTCTTGTTAGATATTGGGGAATACAATTACTTTTGAAAGAAAGGGAGAAGGAAAGCAGGTTGAATTATGACTCTTGTGTGTTTAGGCGTATCTAAAAGGCACTAGGAGGTCCTAGGAGGATGCAGTAGGCACCACTCCTACACCGCTTTTCCCACCCTCTCCTGTAACTGATTGCAAGAGAAAACTCTTCTCTCCCTTTTGCTGGCAATTTTACATCTTCTACTCAATTACCCACTGGAATGTCCCCTGGAATTTCAGCCAAGATCCAGAAGTTAAGAGAGTCTTGATCTTGATACTACTGAAACGTGTAAGCATCCCCACACATATTCTTTGGGCATGCACAAAACTGTATAGAGGCAAAGATGTTATAATGCTATTTACTTTGTATTAAGGGTAAAAAAGTGGAAATAACCAAAAATAAGCTGCATAAAATAGCAGCTGGCAGTCAGTATTCATGTCAGAGGTGGTCTTGTTCTATTTCTTTTTTCCTTTTTTCCTTTACCTACAAGCCAAACACCACTAAGCCAGAAATCACCAACTAGTACAGTCTCACAGTAACAAGATATTAATAACCCATGGAAAAATCAACAAAATTTTATATTATGGTACTTACTACAGTCCCTATATATTTTTTTTTTAAGTCCTGACCTAACTATAGCACAAGAAAAGGTAGTGGAATAACATGCAAAAATGTGTGTTCATTTGAATTTGTAATATATTGAAAATATTGTTGGTAATTTTTCATAAGTTATGTTTCTAAGGAACCCTCACTTTAATCTTTTACTACAGAAAGCTAGGAATTTTACACAGAAATGTTAGTGTTGCTGCTTTTTGTTCAGACAAACCTATCATCCCTTAATACACATAAAAGTCTGTAATAATCCTCAGAGTCTATAAAGTGACTTTGAGATTGTGACACATCTGCCTCCTGAGGGGCTGTCCAGGGGCCTGCATTCCCACCATTAGGTATGTAGGCTCCTATCCCACATGAGCTCGTTGTTGTTGTTGGTTTTGCATACAGAAGTAAATACACAAATGTTTTCATTAGATAGCAGAGAATACACTTACAGGGACCTTTGAGGAAGCCACCCGCACATTACAGGCAAGCAGGCATCTTCAACATAGGTGTCAAAGCACTTTAATGGTTTTACTTAAAGTGTCTTCACAGAAGTTACTATATACTGTAATGGTCAAAAACGTGATCCAAGTTGAAACAAGCCTAACTTGTCCTTCATTTCTACACGTGCTTTATTATTTCTCACCACATCTTTTACCATTGTCCCTTCTTGCACAGATTCCCTATGACAACATTGACTTTGGATCACTTATTGATACATTTCCTAATTATTTTTATATCTCCTAATCCTCATACATGGGCCACAGATTTTATTTTTTTTTTTTCATTTTATTGATTAATCTCTTGCCAAATCCAACAATAAAGGAATTCTATGGTTAACAACTTGAAACGACATCAATCTGCATTTGACTAACCTGGTCTCCTTGTAGAGGTAGGCAAACAGTTTAGCAACTTTCAATCAGTCATTGCCTCCTGGAAGGACTGAAGCTGGTTCAAAAGTGCAGAGCTCTTCCCTGATTTCAGGAGTGTTAAAATAGCAGAAAAAAACATCAAGCAAAAGAGAAGGAAGGAATACAGACACAGCTCTTCCAAAAACTCTCCCTCTAGCAATAAAAAGTGAGCATGAAAGGAAGAATCCAGTCAGTAGGTAGGATTTAGCGGATAAGATGTTATACACACAACACCATTCTCAGAGGCAAGCCAAGAGCTGCACTCAGCGTGCAAAGGTAAAGGTTTAGGTCAGAGCAGAAATGTCAGAACTTCCAAAGAATTCTGGATACTCCAAGCGCTACTTTGGAGCCAGGGGTAGCACGAACACTGACCAAGGCTGAATTGCAGGCTTGCTCCTAGGACTCCTTGGATTTTAAGGATGCTTTGCTGCTGTTTGTATTCTGATCCTAAAATGAGTTTAGACACTTGGGAAAACACTGTGTTAATCTACTCCACAGTGATTCATGCTGGTCACCAGT
>NW_008582739.1:0-6711 GCF_000691845.1 Merops nubicus | reverse complement strand
TGCTGAAAAGCTTTAAAACTAGGCAACAATATTGGAAGGAGAGCCAAACCAGCAGTGTTATTTCTAAGGCTGAGGGCTTCATTCCAGAACTACTGTCTCAAGCATCTTAGTCTTCAAAAGAGGTCCATTTAATACTAGAAATTACCATGATTTAGGGGTCAATAAATTTTTTTTTTTTTTTAAGTGATAAACCACAAAGTGCCACATGAATTGATCTACTTCATGTTGCCATGGAGTTTGTCATCTTCTTTTTTTCTACATACTCAAGTATTTCATTCTGCTCTCTCCTTTAAACTTGGAAGATTTGTGTTTCTCCCTCTCCCAAGATAGTTATCATTGGCCAGTGCATCAAACAACTTCTTCTAGTGAACTCCAGCCACAGAACAAATACACCACCTACCAAACCAAAGGCGCCCTCTTCAAATCACAGTCCCTTTTGGCAGCCATCTCCTCTCATACCATTAAGCTCAGAGCAAACTCTAAGACTTTTGCCTTGGACACTACTCACTACTTCAAGCACATAAAACTAGCTACTACAATGATTTTAGTAAAATTATCAACTGCTAGAAAGGGATTGTGCTGTAGGTGTAACATATTTCACAGAGATAAGTTCATATAGCTCTATCTTTTATTTTTCAAAATTCAAGAGCCTGCCTCTAGCCATTCCTTTTTTCTATCTGCTGGTGCTTTTGTTTGTTTGGTTTGGTTGTTGTTTTTCTTTCTCCTGTCTCTTATCTTCTCTCTATTGTGCTTTGCTTGTTTGTTGGTGTTTCTTTTGGGTTCTTTAGTGTTTTGGTTTGTTGGTGGGGTTTCTTTTTGCCTGTGTGGTCTCTCACATTCCTTGTGAGCTAAGAAACATACCTTACCATTGCAGGAAACATCACCACCCATGATTCTACATAAGGAAGAACCTCACCATTGCTGCCTTAGATGAAGGGTAGATTTGAAAATGCCAGACCAAATTCATACCTATTGACATCACAACCTCACTGAACTGCCATAGGACTTTGTTTAACCCTGAATGGTTTTGTCTTCAGATTAACTTAAAAGGGATTCTTAATGCTATTGAAGGTGTGGGGAATTAGATCTTCCGAACAGCTCCTCACTGTAAACAGCCTGAAGAGCTATGCTTGGAAAGGTACTTTTCCCCCACCACCACCTCATTATAAAGCAAACTTCTGCTCCACTGGTATATGCTCAGTTTAAAACAGGTTTTGAACTTCATTGCTCTATATTATTAATTGAAATTGAGAATTTTATATAGTCTATAACATGGTAGATTACCCAAATCCCAGTTTAATACAGAAGCAGAAGTTTCAGCAAGGAAGTTAAAATGATCATCCAAATGCAGTGATTTTAGTTTATATGGACAGAGCTTCCATAGCACTTGTCAAAAAGCACGAGTCACCCTGGCAGACATGAAGGCAGCTTCACACCAAAGGCTGCAGCTGATTGGTTGTTACCCGAGTCACCGTTTGCACTGCTCCAAAATGCTTGCTCCTACTGCCTCAGCAATACTTTGGAGTGAGAGAGGAGGGAGGACTTTCAAGTATTTGCTTATAAATACTTCATTTCCATGGCTGTGCAAAGCTTCATTTGTTACATCCAATTCCTGAATTGGTTCACATCCATTCATGGCTCACACACTTTGTACTCTGACATAGTTTTTCTGCCTTTCAAGCTTTCAAGTTACTTGGGCAAAGATTTCTTTTTTTTCTTTTTTCTTGCTACCATCTCAGATCTAGATAGCAAAGAAGGCCTTTGCAACAGGGCAAGAGTGAAACATCATTAAATCTTTTTTTTTTTTTTTTTCCCCTAAGTCTCCCAGCCCTGAGAAAAGGAAGAAGCTATCCCCAAAGGACTGCATTTATTTTTTGTCACTATAACTGAGATTAAATCCTTTTGTCAGAAGGAGAAAACAAAAGTGACTTGAAACGTCTTTTCTCCCTCCCTTCAAAAGCAATGCCAAAACTCACACTGTGTGTGCTTTTGCAATTAGACTGAGCAGGGAACTTGTCCCTGTGCAGGTTGTATATACATCAACAGGATATTTTTACTGCTGCAAGTCCCAGTTTCAGGTCTGGAGATAAGCTGCCTTCTTGTCTTGCCTGCTTTTGTATACTCAAGCTAACCTTCCTGCAGCTCATGCTTAGCCACAAAGAGTGAAGAGCTCTGCCCTTTCCTAAGCAGTCTTTGGAGGGCAGTCTCAGGCATGTTCACTGACAAATTTAAGAAACTGTAGGAAATTGGTGAAAAAGAAGCAATTTACATAAATGGCCTGTCTAGATGAAATATAAGAGCACAAGATTTGCAGAAGAAATCGAAGTCTGATAATGTAATCATAATTGTTTAAATACAAGACAACATTTTAATAAACAAGCAAAACCTCTGGCTAACATGTTATCTATTTCTCAGCCTTTCTCTTATTTTATGTTTAAAATTAGTTGTATTTTCTTCTCAGATCCATAAGGCCCAATAAATTAACCTGTCCAAATAATACATGCACAGTATAAAGCTGTATCTTTGATTTTTATTATGCTGCTTATGGTTGCAATTTAGCTAGTAGCTTTGATTCCGGCCATTGTTGTTCCTGGGGACTTGGGTACCCTTAAACTGATGATAAAAACTTAATTTCTTATGTGGACCTAGTTATGTTGTTGGTGATAAAAAGAAAACATATCCCTTTTTGTTGAGAAATGACTCAAAACCATAATTTTGCAAATGTGGTGTTGTGTCTATGATCTATCATTGCTCTTTGAGAGAGACTATGGACTTACACTGTTGTGAGCAGGAGGAATTTGGTTGTGAATGGGATAGGTTTTATCTGTAAATACAGTTCCCAAACATTCAACATAACTACAGGAAACATTAGATTAACTGAATTGTTGCATAGGTATTGCAGAACTGACACTATTAAAGCAATGCAATTTCTTCAGGTCCTACAAATCAACAGTTGAGCTTGTATCTCTTACTACAAACTTCATATAAAAAAAATAGCTCATCAGCAGAAATACCTTGCTTGCTAATCTAATGGTAGGTAGACACCATATCGACTTCTCGTAAAGCTTTACTACACTTTTGTAGCAGCTCTTTGCATTAAAACAGAAGAAATAATGCTAAAATAATGGGTTGTAAAAGATGGAAGCATAAACAGAGCAAAGCATCCTCTCAAGGTGAGGAGGCTCACCCTCCCTGCTCGCAGGTTCCCTTTGACAGGAGTACCAAAGTATTTGGCTAATGTGATAGAGGATAAGGATGTACCCAAACTATATTGCTAGTCAAGGAGGATCAGGATTATAGTAGGTGCAAAATGAAGATTTTTAATGTTTCCAATTTCGATTACTAATATAAAAAGTAATTCTTACTTTTGCTCTGACTCTGGGTAGTGTATTGTAACACTAGGCAGATTTTAAAGAGATGTTTTAGTATGACCATGTATATCACACAACCTATGTATTACAACTATAGCACATACAGAGTAAATATTTTAAAATAATTGAGATGTATCTTAAAGCAAGATGCTTGTTGACATAGGCAAAAAATAAAAGTATCTAAAGATGACACATATCCTCATGCCCTTGAGCATAAAATTCAGTAGCATAAATGTAACTCTGGAGGAACTGTTTTTCAAGTAATCTGGAGCTTCTGAATTTCTGAAAATCAGGCTTTTAGAAATGTGGGATTCTTTCCATGCATCCTTCTGGAAAGTTCATTCTTCCTAATTTAAAAACCACAGGAGCAGCAGCCGCCTTATGGATATGCATGACAGCCCTTCGGTGTCCTCCTCACAGTTTGTCATTTTTGGACTTGGTAAGTGCAGCTTGCTCTTGCCTGACTCAGCATGATATTTTTCCCTATGCCCAGTCTTTCCAGAATCACATTACAGAAGCCAATATAATATCCCTTTTTTTTTTGGAGGGTGGGGGAGGTAGGGGACAAGGGGAATTTTCTCCCCAAACTCCAGTCTAATAAGGTGGTTTTTTAGTTTGTTTGATTTTTTTTTTTTTTTTTTTAGTTCTTCTTGGTTTGTTTTAAGTACAGCTGTCATCAACACTTGCTAGGTTATAACACCTTAAGACTCACATAGTGAGTTATAATTTCTATAAATCATGCAAAGACACATGTACACTGCTTGTAACACTTGTGTACTCCTTCATGCACACACCTAAATACCAGTGTGCATATGCACAAAATTAACCAACATGCACAGTGAGGATGGCAATTACTGTATATGTCCTTTCTGAAGTTCTTTGGTTGAGCAGCATGTAAACATGTGAACTGGTATTCAGGGAGATGGGAGCATATTCCCACACCTGTTAAGTAACTGGGAAGTAGTGTCACCTAGTGGTTAGTTCAAAGCTAAATGGGACAGGAGCTGTAATTCAATACATAGTAAAAAAATTTCAGTTCTTGCATTGCTCTACTGTGCAATTTAAGAGGAAATAATTTGCATTCTATCTCATTGATTCAGCTGAAAACAGGGTGGAAACTAAAGCCAGTTGCAGAACCATGCACTGAAATATCAGAAATATGTAAACTCTGCTCAGATGGACACTTTCCTTTTTTGCATCCCATCTCATCCAGTGTTACCTTCTGATGATGCAGACTTCTTGAGAGTATATTCACAGACCTTCTGCCCACTCTCTTTCACACAATATAGTTTGAAAACTACTGTGGCAGGATGCTGGCACACTACCATATAAAGAGGTAGATTAATTTACCATTGAAACTTATAGGGACTGAAGTTCATTCAGTTTCCAAAATGTAAGAATAGACAAGACTTTCTAAATGTAGTAATTCCTTATGAGATGGAACCAATCTGATTAAAAGCTGGTTCTGATTCTTTCCTCCTCTGACAACATGATTGTTAGAAATTATACCCTTGCATAGTCTAAAGTAGTCTTTATTAT
Organism: Merops nubicus; assembly: GCF_000691845.1. Lineage (NCBI taxonomy): Eukaryota > Metazoa > Chordata > Aves > Coraciiformes > Meropidae > Merops > Merops nubicus. The sequence goes on along the minus strand of NW_008582739.1, from coordinate 1,801 downwards.
CATTTCTGGATGCAAGAAAACATGGACTTGAGCACTTGCTTACAAGTGAAGGAGGTAATGGCGTCAAGCACACACTCAAAGCTAAGTGTGTAATTAATTTTTTGGTATATTTGGTGTTTATATTGTGAAGTAAGTACCGTAATCTGTCTATCTGCTCTTAATTTTTTGTGAAAAGACTTAAAGATGTAATTTGCAAGTATTTCTTATACAAAAATAACTGTAGAGTGTGAACATAAAAGCTAACTTAGATCTGGATGCGATACAATTGGTGTGATTATTTGCTATGTAATCTAAGTTTCACCCACTGCAGTTTCATCTATTAAAGAGAAAGAAATGAAAATCTACTGAAACTGCTGAACGAAGGGCTAACCACATTAGAAAGGAGCAGTTATGAACAAGTCTTTTCCAGCTGTCCTTGCTAACAGGCAACTCTAAAATAACAGAAATGCACGTCTTAAGTTTCTGCTAACAAGCTGATTTCTGACCAGAAGGCTAAAGTATTCTTTTTCATCTATTAAGCCCCAAAAGTGACAATACTTCTTCATATCCCTAATATTTCCTTTTCAGCTCACCAAGGCCAAAATGTCATCTTTTCTTGTAAAACAAAAAATCAAAGCCAAATGGTTAAAATGTAAAGTTTTGGTTAAACAAACAGTCAGTATTTCAGTGGTTTTATCTACAGCCTGCAGAGCAACTAAACAAAGCCAAGATATTGTCCATCTCTTTGACAGACAAAGAGCCTCAGAGGTCCAGAATGACATGCCCGGGGCTGGCACGTGATTAGAGTAATTAAATTAAATAGCAGGAAACATGTTTTCCATATGCCATTGCCTGACCACACACAAACTGTAACAGTAAATCTTTTATATTACACCGGTTCAGAAAAATGTATAACTATTTTAAAAATGCATGATGCCCACAAAAATCAAATTAAAGGGAATATAGTAGCATACTCACCAGGCTCCCTGGCTTTGGTCATTGGCCTGAAATCCCAAACAAGTTCATTCCTTACTTATTATTAAAGGTGCAGCTCAAAATACCCTGAGCATGTGAACATTCAGGAAGCATTACTGGGTTTACACTGAAGACTAGTGCTGATGTTCTGAGGTTTTTAGGTGACATACCAGAACATTTCCTGCAAATGATAAATTCTGAAGACTGCAAAAAGCTCTTGTCATGAGGAGAATTAAGAATTTAGAGAAAACAATCTCGGCACATGAAGACCTGTCCGTGTAAGTAAATTAAAAATGAATCTCACTGTTTTTCTAATGAAATATATATTGGATAATTTCACGAGCATTTTAGACATTCCATTTTCACTTTATCTCCTTTACTCAGGTAAGAAACAGCAAAGACTTCAGTGCTTCCCACTTCAGGTCCAGCACTAAACTATGCTATTAAGTATAATAATTGATTCAATTTGATGAAATCAAAGTTTCCATATGGAAAAATAAATGTCGAATTATCTTTAAAAAGTAGTGTCACAAAGATGATAGAACATTGGTTCTCTTGGCTTAATCTTTAGCAGTTACAGTATTTCTCAAGTTATTGAAGTAAGATTCTAGATGGAGTCAGTATGGAGAATTAGGAATTGAGACTTTTTTCTTTTGCCCCTTTGAATACTTTCTTTACTAACTAATCTCCATTATTTGATCAGGAAAAAATGTGTTCAGTAGTGGATCTAAAATAATTAAAGAAGGCAACAATGACAGGAAAGTGAAAACCATCAACTCCTGTTGGCAGTAGCTGGCAGAGCTCTTTTTTTAAAACATTTCTTTATAGAATCATAGAATCATAGGGG
>NW_008582738.1:0-29707 GCF_000691845.1 Merops nubicus | reverse complement strand
GATGAGGTGATCTCTAGAGGTCTCTTCCAACCCCACCAACGTGTGTGACTGTGTGTGTGGTTATGGCTGTTAAACACTCCCCACAGCTCTAAACATGTCTCACTTTCCTTTCTGAAAAGAGAAAAACAGGATAAGGAGAATTTCCGAGCTCTGGCAGCATCTCATCCTCACAGAAAAGAGTAGGAAAAAAAAAGGTAGCTGGCAGAGAAGGTAGCTGACAGAGCAGAGGGATCTGGATACACTGGGGCACTGAGCGATCAGCAGCAGCACGAAATGTAACCACAACCAATGCCAAATTCTGCTTCTGGGACTTAGTGACACTGGACACCAATATAAACTATATAAACTTAAATATATATAAATATCTTCTTAGGGGTATTAACTGATTAGCTAAGATGCAGCCCAGAATAAGTAAGCCACAGAGAGGTAGGCCTAAAGAATTTGAAGTGGTGTCCTCCCAGATCCTGGCTTGGTGGAGGTCTGAGTTGTGAACTGTCAGCTCATCTGTGTGCTGGGAATGCCTGGAATGGTTTCAGGAGAGCCGGGCATGTGTTATACATCACAAGTCTTTGGAGTTTGGGTGGTTTTGTTGCCAAAAGCAAGGGAATACAGGAGAAACGTGGTTTCTTGCTGCTGGCTCTCAGCTGGCTTTATCTGCCCACATCTCCATTCATGGCTTTGTGTTTCAGTAGAAGTCGTGCTCATCAGCAGTTTAAGCTGTTGTGCTGAGCTGCGAACCAGGACAATGGAGATGTCATCCTATTCTCTGCTGTTCCACAGAGATGGAGGCTTGTCCCTTAACCAGGAGGACAGGAAAGTTTGGACCAGCTCTACTAGACTGCCTAGAAAACATAAAAATTCTTGAGAACCTTTAAACCGTATCTGACATTAATGCTTATGGTTTGGTCTTGTGGGTGTTATAGCTCATGCGATTAGCTGGTAGTTTGATCCTGTGTATGTCTTAACATAAATATAATTAAGATCTGATTGCTTCCTGCCATATAAACCCCAATGCTTTTCTTCTTATCCTCAGAACAATATGCTGGACTTCGTGTTTGCTGTTGATGACTCTGTGACCTGGCATATGATGAACCTGTTAAAGAACAGGAGCCATTATTCCTTCCTAAAAGTTTTTGGGCCAAAACAGATCAGTAGCTTGCAGAGCTACGGAGCAGGGGTCTACTACAACACTTTAGTGCCGTGTAATGGGAGGGTAAGTACAAACAGTTTGGGTACATGAAGTCAAGTGTTTGTGGGTGTAGTATTGAAATGATTAGCTTAAAGCGGATTTCTGTGCAGGAAGCGGGTCTTGTAAATTGTAATTGCTTCTTAACTCATGGTTTCTTCAAAATTTATGTCTCTAAACTGTTTCACAAACAGCATATTAATTAAAAAGCAAACAGAGCAGCTGCTCTTGCACTTTAAAAGTGTGAGCAGTGTTTGGCATTTACAACTAAAGCACATCAGAAACTGGATTTATATTCCTTATCGTTTTCTGTCTGCCAGTTTTGGTGCTTGTAAATTGTGTTGTGGGGAAACAGCCCTCATTTCAGCAGCTGGCTCTGTAGTAATGGCAAAGTGGGTTCTGTCTGTTTGTTTTGATATAAAATGCAAATATTTAATGCAGCAAGTTGGAACTGACATTTGTGTCCTTTAATGGCTGATGTGCTGACCTATGAAGCTTGGGTGTAATTCCTAATTCTAGGTAAATGGCATTTGCCCAGCATATCCTGCTCCTGCATCTCTGTGAAGGCCAAGTGTGGTGAGGAGGAGTGGGGACAGGACCCATCATCTTTGCTATGCAAATAAGTTAAAACTTCTTGTCTCTTTATGCCCAAATCTCACACTGCAGTAACTCAGTCACGTCACAGCCCATGGTCTGTTGTTACCGAGAGGTTCTGGTGCTGGCTGCTTTGCTGCAGTGATAATCTTTGGATTATTCAGGAAGTGCAAGTTGGTTACAGACTCCTGATGGTTCATCTTTTTTCCAGTTTCGTAAAACAAACTACAAAATCACTGTTTGTTTTCTCTCATCAAAAAGCAAAAGGAAAAGCTCCCTGGTACAGAAATGGGGCACATGGATGTTTTTTTATTGGATGTGTGTGTTCCTTAGATTTAATGGCAGTCATACTCAGTAGCAAGTGAAAATGATGCAGGTATTTGATTTTTCAAAAGCCTATATTTTGCTTTTTTTTCCCCAGATGATAAAATATGGTGTAATTAGCACTGATACCCTTATTGATGACTTACTTCACTGGAAAACCCTCTATATAGCCGGGCGCCTGCAAAAACCGGTAACTGTTGGTCTGCTCAGTTGTCTGTCTTGAAGTGCAGGAAATTACAGGGCTGGAAAATGATCAGTTATAGTTTTAACTTTAACTATTGAGGGTTTGTGTGTCAGTACTGATGGAATAACTTGCCCTGGTCTGGGGGTCGGGTCCTGAAGGGATAATCTCTCAGAGAGGAAATGGAATGTGGTCCTTAATGATCTTCTGTGTTATGTGGAGAAGTAACTAAAGAGAAGTGTATTAATCAGTTTCCTGCTTGTAGGAAATCTTGAGTAATTTGACTATATTAACTGAAAGACCTATTAGTGTTACATATAATATTCACATTTTATGACAAATTATAGGAGTCCCCAAGATTTGACACAGTTATAACAAATCTTTGAAGATGGGAGCTGCTTTGCTGTGCAGTGACTGGCTAGTTCGTGGTGTTGTTTGTGGCTATAACTGACTGAATCCTGTGTTAGGTGTGTTGTATTTTCTCCTCCATGTTTATATCATAAAAAACACAAGGTCTGTGCCTTCTGCAGGCCACAGCAGTGCCAAGTTAAAACTTCCCAAGAGAGGAAAGCAGGAGAACCCTGTTCACCTCTTGGAACAGAAGTTAATTATACTTTTAACTAAAAAAATTGGAGTGAAAGTTTGGGTAGATTGTCTGGGTGGCTCTTCTGTGTGGTGTCACAGCATGACAAGAGGTTAGAGCAGCTGTTGTCATAAAGGATGAAACTTAAAATATTGAGAAAAACAGTGGAAGGAAGAGTTGTGAATGTCACATCAGCAATGAATAGTAAATATATATTTTCAGTGTAACAGGCCTTGCTGCTTCAATTTATTTTAGGGTTTCTCATCTTCTTAATTGTGCTTTGTATCTTTTGATTAAATTCAATGCGAATATGTACTTGGCACGAGAAGGCAGAAATTGGTATTTCTCTGGCTGCTAACCAAACAGCAGAGATAGTGTCACACATTGTTGAACAGGTAGAAGGAGAAATCAGGCCAAGTTATTTTTGTTAAGCTCACAGGAATTTGCATTAAGTAAAGACTGCAGGACTTACACTAGAATTTCATTGAAAGATTATTGGTGAATGTTCAAACTGTTTATTCCTGTAGAATCTATTAAATCATTAAGTGGGCTTTTGAACATTATTCTTGCCTCGACCAAATAATATTTCCAGAATGTTTGGCAGAATAGATAGGGTTTGGAATGGCCACATAGAAATGGCAACTTTTCTTCCCAGGCTTCTTTGTATTCAGAGTTTATTGGGTTTTCATCTTACACAAAATTTATAGTGCTAGTTAGCTAAATTCCCATTTAACTGTTTTAAGAAATTGAATAAACTTAGTTGTAAGTTCTCCATAAGTGACAGGATTTCTGAGATGGAAAAAAAAAGCTGCTGTACGTAGAAAGTAAAAAGAAAAAAAAAAAAAAAAACAAAAAACCCACAAGTGACATATAATTTGTTTTCAGAGGAAGAGTTAAAAAGCATCTGAAGTGTTACCAAATTTTGGTTAAATGTGGAGTGTAAGTAATTACTTTAGTGTAAGCAGCTCCTTACTGTTGTTCTGGAGAAACTGAGGAGAAGGAAGTGTTTAATAAAACAAAGTGAGGTGCTAGAGAGGAGCAAGAATAGTGTATAGAAATAGCTTGTACTTTTCAGAGAGGTTTGGGGAGGTTTAGGGTTTTTTATTATAAAATTTCCCATGAAGGAGTGACTTGTTTACAGATTTTTTCCATTGTCCAAGACTGTAAAAACATTTTTTGAAAGAGAATGGAAAAGGTCTTCTTACTGTGACAATCTCGAGTGTGGATGTGGCTAAATGGCAAACTGGAGTAGTGCTGCTGACAGGGTAGTGTTTCAGGAGTTCAGATTTTGAAGCCTAGCATATTATTTCCCTTTGAAAAAGTCCTAGTCCTCTGTTAGACAGTGTTTTCATGCTGGACTCTCCATCCTCAGCAGAGCTTTCCTGAAGCCTTGCTTCCACTGCCTCTGCTTTTTCAGGTGAAGATCCTGACGCAGAACGAGAACAGCAAGCTGCAGGCTGCCCTGGTGAGCAACCTGAAGAGTGCTGTCACTGCTGCCTTCCTCATGCTGCCAGAGAGTTTCTCTGAAGAAGACCTCTACATGCAGATTGCTGGACTCTCCTACTCTGGTCAGTGTGTGGTGTCTACAGTTGCTGAGGAGAAAAGCCATAGCTGGTGCTGGCATGGCACAGGAGAAGTTGTTGCTCCTTTGCGTTGGACTGACAGTGCTCCAACAACTCTTTATTTTAATGTTGTGCTACATAACAGCTCGGAAAGACTAATTGCGTTTCTTTATAGAAAACAGGTGTGGGTGTGTAGCTGTAGGTCATGGGGTTCCCCAGGGGTCAGAACTGGGTCCAAGCTTGTTCAACATACTCATCAATGACCTGGAAGAGGGACAGAGTGGACCCTCAGCCAGGTTGCTGGTGATACAAAATGAGGAGGACAGGCTGACACACCAGAGCTGCTTTGTCATTCAGGAAGACCTGGGCAGGCTGGAGAGTTGGGCAGAGGGGAATCTCATGAAGTTCAACAAGGGCAAGTGTAGAGTCCTGCACCTGAGGAGGAATAGCCCCCTGCACCAGTGCAGGTGAGTGGCTCACCTGCTGGAAAGCAGCTCTGAGGAGAAGGACCTTGGAGTCCTCGTGGACAGCAAGTTCCCCATGAGCCAGCCATGGGCCCTCATGGCCAAGAAGGCCAATGGCCTCCTGGGGTGCATGGAGAAGAGTGTGGCCAACAGATCAAGGGAGGTTCTTCTGCCCCTCTACTCTACCCTGTTGAGGCCACATCTGGAGTGTTGTGTCCAGTTCTGGGCTTCCCAGTTCAGGAGAGACAAGGAACTAGAGAAAGTCCAGAGAAGGCTACCAAGATGCTGAGGGGCCTGGACAGGCTCCTCATCTCTGTGCCAGTACAGGCTGAGAGCCCTGTGGCTGTTCAGCCTGCAGAAAAGAAGCTTCAGAGGGGATCTGATCAATGCTGATCAAGAGCTAAAGGGTGGGTGTCAAGCAGATTGGGCCAGACTCTTGTCAGTGGTGCCCAGTGACAGGACAAGGGGCAAGGGGCACAAATCGGAACCCACAGGTTCCACCTGACCAGGAGGAGAACCAGCGTCTTTGGTGTGAGGGTGGCAGAGCCTGGAGCAGGCTGCCCAGAGAGGTTGTGGAGTCTCCTTCTCTGGACAGATTGCAAACCTGCCTCGTCGTGATCCTGGGCACCCTGCTGTGGGTGACCTGCTGGAGCAGGGGGGTTGGATGAGATGGTCTCCAGAGGTCCCTTCCAAACTCAAAATTTTGTGTTTCTGTACATAAGCAAAACTTCTTATACCTGTGGGATTTGTATTTTGGTTTTAATGGTTGAAAGCCTTCGAAAAACATTCATCTGATAGCCTGACCCATACTTTGTCATCTTTCAGTTTTTGAAAATGCTGTGTTTCAGGTTCTGATTTAGTGAACTTAAAGATCCAGATTATAATCCTTCAATGTATATTTAACACCTCCTGGTTGGTATTTGTTGATTTATTTATTTTTTTAAAGATAATTTCCTTCTTTCTTAAGTCACAAAATTGGTACAGAAAAAAATTTAAGAATTTATTCCAAGTGACTCTTCAGCCCAGGATTTAATTGTTACAATTTAATTCAGCATTACTCTTTATATGTTCTATCCTTAATGAAACCACCATGAACCATTGTGTTTGGAGTTATACTTTACACAACCCTTTCTTTGCTCATCTAGAAATGCACATTTGGCTTTTAAAAATAAGTCCAAGTAGTGAGGTGGGGTTGCTAAGCTGCAGGTTGGCTCTGCTGAGGAGCACTCCGATTGGTTTAGATCTCAGCTAGCTCAGCTTTTCCTTGGTGTTTGTTCTTATTTTGTTTCTTGAATCACTGTTTGACAGCATTAGTACAGAGGGCACTGACTGTGGGGTGGCTGAGGGCTCTTCACACGAGCATTTGCTGCCGGGCTGTGGACCTGCCCAGGGATGTCCCAAGATGAGCACTAGTGACCAAGATTCCTTTTTTATCTGTCCTTTGAAATGGTGCAATTAACCAAAAACCTGGGAGATCTGTTCCCATGCTGTAAGGTGTTGAAATGGGCTACGTTGTGTGAGCAGAGTCAAAGCCACAAGAGTCCCAGTTGGAAACATTCAGGCCAAAGGCTTCTCAGTTACGTGTTTATGGAGATTTTATTTTGTTGCCCTTTTGTGGCATCTTGACGTTTTCAGCAAGTGTACCGGCAGACAAAATTGGTTTTCTGTGTTACTCTAATCAGTCTCCTCGGAGACTGCTGAAAAGGGCCGTTCATGCTTTCGCGTGGAAAATGTTTATCCTGTAATTTTTTTTACTGCATTCTTGGAGAGACATGAGTCGGTAGTGTTTGTATGGGAAGTGCTTGTTTTGCAGCTTTGCATAAATTGAAACAAACCAGGTCACACAAGCAAGTTGCCACCTTGCAGCAGCGTTTCCCACTTCCCACCTTCAGGGGAGAAAATGGGTCCATTGAGGATGTTGTTTGTTCATATGGACTGAGCCTCCAGTTTCTGGCTGATCACCCTGGAAGCTCCCTGATGGAGGGTGCTGAACACTCTACTGCACACTCACCTTCTTTTCACTTGTTCTCTTTGGAACTTTTCAGTCTTGTGTCCCAGAAGCAAATGTAAAGGTCAGTAATAGAGCAGTGGTGTTAAAAGCAATTGCTTTGGGAATGTAAAACACGTGGCTAAGAGAAAAAGATCTACTATGATCATACCATGAGTGCCGTTAGCTGTACTTCAGGTACTGTCCTTGAAGTCTGAGCCAATGCCAAGTATTTTCATTCAATATTGGACCATTGAAGGTTATTTGTTTCTGGATACAAAATATTGGGGCTGGTTGGCTTGTGTAGGCATCTGTTGAAAGGGATGGGACTTATGGCTGCAAAGAGCAGAGCTGTGTTACTGCTGCTTTCGAGACTGAGCTTGACAGCTGGAATGTTCTTGTTGTCCAAGGGGAAATGTGGACACGTGGGTTGATGGCACCACAGCAGGTCAGAGGCCACGTGACAGTTCTGAATCTTATTTTTCTCTGCTTGAAGGTATTTGAATAGTATTTTTTGGCCATTGGAAGATGAACCTGATGGATTATATATGCGTTGGTGGAATTGGAGGATAAAGTTTTAGGTGACAGCTTTGTGCTATGTTGGTTTCTGTTACATTCCCCTTATTTGAGTTTTCATTTTTTTTCCTAATGAATTAACCATTTCTCTTTTCTTGTCTAGGTGATTTCAGAATGGTAATAGGAGAAGACAGATTGAAAGTGCAGAACATTGTGAAACCTAACGTTCCTCATTTCCAGAAGCTGTACAGTAACATATTGCAGGACTGCCCTCAAGTGGTCTACAAGCACCATCTGGGAAGGCTGGAGGTAAGTGCTCTTCTTCAAAACACTTTTAAAACAAGCCAGTGGAAGTGCTTTGTCACACTGACAGAAGGCAAGAACTGTGCTGTACACCAAGGAGAGCAGTTGTAGTTGCTGTGCTTGCTATTTGTTGTTTCTGTTTAGTTAATTCTGCAACCAGAAGACTTGCCTGAAATATCAGTCTCTGCATATGTGGTAACTATGGTTCATTTTTGTTGAATGAACAAGCAATAGAACACCAGTGAGGGAAGGAGAGATTTTTAAATGTCTGTTCTGGTGATTAGTGTGTGGAAACAGCAACCTAGGAAGTGATGAATAAAAAGTTTGTATTAGATTAGACTGTAACTTAGAGGTGCAACTTTCTGCAATCTAGAACTGCATCTCACAGAAAAAAAAACCTAGAGTGCATGTTATGAAGATCATTTGACTAAACCCAAACTGAATTCCTGCATTGTCTTTAAATACCCACTACTTAACCAATTTTTGCCCAGTGTTTGTGTAACAGGTATCCAAAAAGACCAGTATCTTGAATTCCATCTTTCTGGCATAAGGTGTAAATGTAACACAGCAGTTAGGGGAGAGTTGCCCCTCCAGGTCAGGAGTCCAACAGCAGTTTTTCGTCTTGCAGCATGTTGTCCGTGTGTGAATATTCAAATGTGACAGGCATTTCAACGTGAGGTTACAAATACCATGGGTTGTCTCAGGGACATGGGTGTCTCTTTACCCTCAAGTCACCACAGTAATTGTCACACAAACCCCTCCTTTAAGGACAGGTCTTTCTTAGAGACTGAAGCACAGACATAAGCAAGTTTGAGTACAGTAAGCAGTTGTACTGCAACCCTTCAGAGTACAGCACAGGCGAATCTCTACTCTGCTGCTGCTGTCTCTGTGTTTCTTTATCAATATGCTTTTCAACAGTTCAGAGGAAGTAGTTAAATGAATTTTTGGAGAGAATGACTAATGCTTTCTCCAAGAAAATGGCTAGTTAAGAATAATACTCCCTGTTGTGTTACTTTTAAAGCCATCCTGGTAGCTTACTATGAATATGTTGCTGGATAATAAATTTGTTCATAATTCCATAACGGTCATTGAAGCTGTTGATATTACTGTTGATATTACTGTTGATTTTGAGCTAAGTGCTTTAATATTCTGTTCCTCAGCCCTTGGTCTGATCATTGGCGGTTATTCCCCAGACCAAAGAGGGCAACTGCTCTCAGGAGTGCTGTTTAACACAGACCCCTTCTCCAAGGATGTGTCTTCAGAGTTACAGAGAAAACTCTTTCTTCAGAGATTCCTCAAAAGCAGCTGAAGGCAGACATGGGTTCTGACAGTTCTGGTTCAGGCGTGGATTCTTCCCACAGCGTGTGAAGAACCTGCTCCTTGGGGCTCCTTCTGCAGCCCGTGGGCGAGTCATCTGGATGTCATTTCTCCCCATTGACTAAAGGGAGTGTACAGGGGAACCAGGCTCCTGTCTTATGTCTCCCTGAACTGTGAAAAGTGTGGGAGGAATGGAGCTCTTCATGTTTTCCTCCAGGTTTGGAGGGATCTGCTCCGTTATGCATGTTTCGGTCTTTTTGCTTACATTTTGTATAAATGTGCACAGGACTATGTGTTGATATCATTGTGTTCAAAAAAGGGTCGTTGAATTTCTGATTTAGATTGGAAAATAGGCAATGAATGTTTCCTTCAGGCTGTACAAACCAGATGTGTCTTCAGTTGAAAGCAGAGAAAATGTTTTTTAAACTAAACTTGAAATGTGTGTATGTAGTTTGATTCTATTCAGGCAGAAGAAACTGAGTTAATTGGTCTTTTGGGAACTCTTTTTTTTCATTGTAGCATCCTTGTGTTTCTAAAGGAAGATGGATAGAGCAAAAATGGTACAGGTCGAGTGAAAAGTTGTCTGTGGAGGCAGGAATTCATGTATGTATGTTGGTCTTCCCTTGGATAAAAATTAACATCTTTTTGTTGAGTTATTCTCCATGTTCAGAAGTGAGATTGTGTTTCTCAGCTCTTGGGAAGTTTTCATGAATGTTGTCAATGACTCACAAGTGAACTGGATCGTGTTCTTTGGGATAGCTATCAGGAATCAAAGATAGCCAAAAGACTTTTTGGACTTCTTTGGCAAAGAGAACCTACTTTATTAACACTGAATACTTTTACTGTCTTGTTTTTTATAACATTCAGATTGATAAAAGTCCAGAAGGTCAATTTGCACAACTAATGGCTTTGCCAAGGACTCTGCAACAGAAGATAACTTCTCTCGTAGACCCTCCTGGGAAAAACAGAGATGTGGAAGAAATTTTACTGCAAGTTGCCCATGACCCTGACTGTGGATTTGTGGTGAATCAAGGTAGGCCTAGATCAGTGTCTGTAGGTTGTGTTAAGATGTGATAGAGATTTATGATATATGTTATCCTAATCCAGAAGAATGGTTGGAGAGAAGGATAAAGAAAACAGATTAATCATAAGATACCTTCCTCAAATGCACGTATTTGGGTTGGTTTGATTGCAAACAGGTTATCTGAGATCCTACCCAATATCATTCCTACTGATGTAGAAAGACACATTTTGGTTTGGATCCTGAAAGAAATAGTCTTTAGGAACTAGTGTGGCCTGCTTAGACCACCTAACTCTGTTTGGGATGCTTACATCTTCAGGATTTCATTGGCTGACATCACTTCATCCAAATGCTGAAGTGTATACCCCACAAGTCAGACATGGCAACACTCAGTTATCTTCTGGCTTGCTGATGTTACCCTTCCCAGTCCTCATAGCTAGTCCAGATGGGGGAGCTCTGGCAGAGAACTTGGGCTGTCAGGGAAAAGGCTGAAGCACTTCTTGTCATCACACCTTCTCTGAGGCAAGATTGTTGGATGAGCAAGGTAAAGCAAATGCTGCAGACATCAGTGTTTTGTTGTCCTTACGTGTTTTTGTTTATGGTGCAGACAAATGAAAACCTTTAGTTCCTAAAAGTCCTTTACGTCTTTTAAGAGCTTGACAGATCTTAGTTCTGGATGGAAAATTTTGCAAGCTCCTCGAGCATGGCAAACACCACTCCCTAAATGCCTGAGAGCTCCTGGAGACTAACCATCTGTGGAAGGAGCTCTTACTCTGGTTCCTGTTCAGAGAAAGAGCTTCTGAGAGTGGCAGATCTCCACTGCCAGCGTGGGAAGAACTGCACCCGGACATCCTGGTGTCCAGCATCTCTCCTGGCAGTCTGGGGCAGCTTCTGTGCTACTGTGGTTGCAGCAATGTGGTGACAATTTTTGAATTTTGTGGGGTGTTGCAGGCACGGCTGTGTGCAGCAGCTCAGCATCAAAGCACTGGACACATCCAGGCTTCCCAAGCCAAGCAGTTTATATGCTTTGGAGAACAAATCAAAACTCTTCTTTTGCTTTTGAAGCCAAAATATTTTCCTAATCCAATAATTGAGGTATAGATCAGGACAAGTCATTTGGTAGCCCTACAGGAGCAAGCTGACTACTTGATTTGAGTTGCATTGTCCCCTGGTATTTTACTAGCTCCACACAATTTGTTCCCTTCCCTACCCCCTCAAATTATTTTCTGGTGGAACATTGTATCCCTCTTACTTACTGATGCATTTGCCTAAGCTTTGTCCTTCGTTATAGAACTAGCTTTGAAAGAAGGATTTGAAAATAATATTTGAAGTTACATGCTATGTTTGTTCTGGTTAATGCAGAAGAATAACTTTCAGTTTGGAGATCAACTCTAGGACTGCTGCATTTCTACATTTTTAAGGGTTAAGTATTGTACAGTAGCCTTGTTCTGCACCTATCAGTATACTTTTATATATATATATGTGTTAGAATGGGTAAAAGTTGGTGCTGTTCAAGGAAAGTTTTAATGTTTTGTATGCCATTAATACCCAAGAGCCACTGGACAGTGAGAACTGAATGCATCACAGCACAAAGTGGAAAATGAGCCTTATCTCTCATAAGCCAGACAAACAGTGCCCAATATGGACGTCTCCACTGGGTCAGAGATGTGCAAAATTCCAATTTCATACTGAAATCAACAAGGAGTGTAATTTGTTTTGCTCTAGAAAGTTAATATACCAGCACTTAGATGAAACAACTCTGAATCCTTTGTGACTAATCATCTTAGTAGAGAAATAATAGGAGTACAAGATAATTTCATTTGATCAATTCCTACTGGCTGTTATGTGGTTTAATATTGATTTTTTTTTTTTTTCCTGTATGTTATACATAAAATTAAAATAGCTTACAGAATACATTCAATTAGTATGTCAAAGCAGAACAGAAACAAACCTTTTCAGTTTAAGTGTATGTTTTACTTTCAGGCTATAACTGGAAAAATACTTAACCTTTTTGAGTACGTTGGAGGATAAAACAATCTCCACAGAACTGCTAAGATGGGTAACATCTGTGTGCTTTTCTATCTGCAGGCATTTCGGGAATTGTAAGATCTTCCAGTATAGTGCAGAGTGCTAAAACCATCCTCACAGCTGGTAAGAACATGTGTGATTTCTGTCAATGTCAGCCTTCTGCTTTCAGAGTGAAAATTATAGGACCCCAAGACTGTCTTCTGACAAGAGTTTAAACTTTTGGGTGTCTAATTGAAAGCCCCTGCAAAAAGTGAACAATATTTAAAGCAGAAGCTTTGTAGGAGTATTGAAAACTTACATGATGTCAAAAGGAACTGGAGTCTCTGTGATTCTTAACAAAGAAACCCCACCAACAACCCAAAAGTAGCAAAAAAACCCCCAATTTCTGACTTCGGTTTCATGTTATCTATGGGCCAGATTTGGCAGATGTGAACTAGTTCTGCTCTGTCTGTATTAAAACGGTAAAAATTACTTGATAATTCACTCTGGCTTCTACAGGTGAGTGGGTCCCTAAACGATCAGTACCAGGTATTGGTGTGTTGTGTCGACTGTAAGGTTAGTTCCTCATACAGTAAAGGAGGGGATGAGTTTTGAGAGAGAGAACTTGGACAGGATCTCATATTTTTGTGAGGCTCAGAAGGCAGGTGTGTGTTTGAAGTCACCCTGTATTCCAAACTGAGCCTGTACTCGGTGAGCACTGGATATTCCTGTAACTCTCATTCCTCAAAATTAATTTAGAAGAAGAGTTGAGCATTACAGAGGCAGTGTCAGAGAAGGGGAGTGGGGGGAGAAGGACTTACTTTTGTGGAAACATGGGAAAACTGGGGATGCTTTTCAGCTGTCTGCTCTTCCTGATGGAATGGAAGTTACTGCCAGTTACATAGCTGGAGCTTCAGCCTGTTTTCTAAGTTCTGGAATAAAGCTAATTTTAAGGTGACCTGAATTTTACTTTTTACAAAGCTGAAAGCACTGCAGCTCAATTGTAAAGGAAAGGCTTAAGACCTGAGCCTTCATTCACTTAAAACTCTTATCAGGAGACAGACTTAATTCCTGCACAGTGAAAAATCCTTGCTGCTTGCATGAAGTTGGTAAAATAATTTTCTGAACTTGTTCATACCTATTCCTAGTTCTTCCACAAAAGCAATTAGACACAAATGATGCCATTACTGGCTTTAAAAGCAGACTTATAGTTTCCTACTGAGCAATCCTCATCCAGACTTCTACAGCTCCTCTTCCCTTCCCCTTTAACAGCAAAGTTGGAGGCTCTGTGTTATATTTCCTACCTCCTTGTAAAGAAACACAAGTTGCAGAGTTCAAGACTGTTAATGGTCTGCTGAGTGAAATAAATGGGAATAGTTGTACTTTTTATATGCTTCTGTTAATAGTCTTCCAGTTAATAGAAGTCTGACAAAAGTGTTGCCTAACTTTGTTTAGTAGCCGGAGGAGACAAAGGATATAACTCCATCTCAGAAAAGCACATTTGTTATTTCCTATGTGTCTAAAGTTGAGCAGTGAAGCTGGGGAAGGGTCTAAAGACCAAGTGTGGTGAGGAGCAGCTGAGGGACCTGGGGGTGCTGAGCCTGGAGCAGAGGAGGCTCAGGGGAAACCTTCTGGCTCTCCACAGCTCCGTGACAGGAGGCTGGAGCCAGGTGGGGTCACGCTTTTCTCCCAAGAAAGAAGTGACAGGACAAGAGGAAACAGCCTCAAGTTGCACTAGGGGAGGTTTAGGCTAGACCTGAGGAACAATTTGTTCCGCTTGAGGGTTGTCCAGGGCTGTGCCAGGCTGCCCAGGGCAGTGGTGGAGTCCCCATCCCTGGAGGGGTTTCCAAGCTGTGGAGATGTGGTGTGAGGGACATGGGTCAGGGGACCGGGCAGTGCTGGGGGAACGGTTGGACTTGACTTGAAGGTCTCTTCCAACCAGAATGATTCCATGATTCTATAAGGTTTAGTCTTATTGCAGGTATTTGTTTCTAATGTAAGGTTTCCAACCAAGCAGGTGACTTTCTTTGTGGGTTTGTTGTCAAAATTACCTGCTGGTGGTCACGACTTCTTGTATTGTAATGTGCTTCTTTTGGAAATAACAGCTTGTAACTTCTCTGTTTTTAAATCTATTAGGACTTGCATCTTTTAGTAGGACTTGTAATTTTTACTGTGTTTTCTGTTTGGTGCACCTGAAACTAGGTATTTGTGAAATGACTTCTCTTTCCTTAACTGCTTCTTGGTTTATATATAGTGGCTTTCTTTTTCCTCTTCACTAGTTACAGCCAGTTACATGGAGTAACACTTGTATCTAAAAACATGTCTTTTCTGTTACTGCTTTTTGTGTTGAAAATGCTTTTTTTTGTGGTCTGATTCAGGCAGAGCAAAGCAGTTGTGATCCTTTGCCTCAAACACAAGCCAAATTTGAGCCAAGGAGACTTGGGAGAGCTTGTTTGCTTACTTCTAGCATAATTTAGTTTTAGTTTAACCATATTTATGCACTTTTGCCAGAATCTGGCCAGAATCACTAGCAACAGAATTCAGGATTGAGCTTTTGGGGTTGCTCACAGATTCTGTGCTGAGGGAGATGGGGTAGGACCATCTTTGGAAAAGGACCTTTTCTGGCATTTCCTAACCTCTGAGTGTTGTTTAATGAAGTAGAAAGCTTGCCTGCAGAGCTCACCTCACTGAGCATCACTGTGCAGCCACCCTGTCTGGAGACAGGGAGCCTCCTGCTTCCTTTGGGACCAGGAGCGTGTCCGTAACATGCTGCTGCACAGGAGATGAGTAGTGCCTCCTTGCTCGTGTGGGCTTGAGGAGCTAATCCGTAGTGTCCTGGCATGGTGGGCTTGGAAGGGACCTCTGGAGATCATCTCGTCCATCCCCCTGCTCCAGCAGGCCACCCACAGCAGGGTGCCCAGGATCACATCCAGGTGGGTTTGGGATCTCTCCAGGGAAGGAGACTCCACAGCCTCCCTGGGCAGCCTGCTCCAGGCTCTGCCGCCCTCACAGCAAAGAAGCCTGTCCTCATAGAAGCTATTTGCCTTTTTTTTTTTCTATTAAATACTTCTCTTCAAACCTGATGTTGATGTTAAATGATGCTGTGTCCTCTAATGAAGACTTTCTCCCTATCACAGCTTCTTCATTTTAAAAATCGGTCAGTAGAGGGGGCAAGCATTAATGCTGTTGTCCGTGCTTGGCCATTTTGGGGGGCTCTTACCAGCTCCTCTCCCCACAGACACGCACTGTACACACACAAGCCTCCGAGGTTGAAAGTATTTGCTCAACTCATGGAAGGAATGTGTATAACAGAGAACTGTTGAGCTTTTAAATTTCATCCCTAAGGATGCTGTATTTCTTTCTTCATTCTTTAAATCTTGTCTAATGTTCCCCTAAGACCTCTTTTCACACTTTCTAGTAGAATCTAGAAGTATTATGGCTCTGTGCTTCTGAAGTGCTTACCTTAAGAACCGGAGCTACGAGAAGAGAGTTATGAAAGTGATTCATGAAATCCGTGGCTCCATTACCATTAAATAAGCCCTGACTATTTTTCCTAATAACTATACAAGTGCTTTTGTCTTCTGTCTGGTTGCAGAAGAATTAGTTCTCATTCCATGACCATCATTCTTGAAATATAGCAGGGGATGCAAAATTATTTCCTTAGCTGCTTGTTTTATCCTAACAACAAGAAGTGCAACGCCTTCTCTCTGCTCTGTGGCATGGTAGTCCCTTGTTCAGCTTGTTTCTAAATTAAATGTTAAATCAGGAATAGTTGTTGCTGAGATGGTGTGCTGGGTATTAACACTGTTGGCTAGGAGCACAGGCAACATGAAAAAACTGCAAGCCATTTAAGAGAACTTTTTTTCATCTTTCTGTGCCAATGTGGTTTTAGAGTTGAGCTCCAGCTCTGGGTTTTTGTTTGTTGTTAAATGCCCTATTTAGTTTTTGAAAATGTGCCTGTGTATTTTTTTGAGTTTGTGGTGAGATCGCCTCTCTGGTTCCCATTATAGATGGCACCATCCTTTGATTTATTTTCCCACATAGCCAGAGTATGCGTGGTCTTCATGAGCTAACTCTGAAGTTCTTGTATTGAGCTCCTCTGAAGGAGATGTTGATATTTCTTTAGCTTAATTTTCTTCTTTATATCTTACTAGAGGAACGCTGTAAGCCTTGAAATTTCTTATAAATTACTTTGACTTAAATCATCAGCTAAAGCAGTTGTTGAAGGTACTTTTAAGTTAGCACAAATGCTTGTAGCTACTCTGAATAACCTTGTTTTCTTAGAATTGGGATATTACTATGTCTTCAAAGAATTGAGTTTTTTTAACTCTAAGGAACAACTTTACATATGAATCATTCTGTATATTCGTGGTAACTGCTGTCTCCATCAGCTGCCCGAGCAGATACCATGTAATGCTGCACTTCACTGTAAATAGGTGTAGGAAGTTGGTATGTGTCTGTGCAGGAGACACTACCGGTATGGAGCTGCTTGCCTCCACCTGACAGCTCTCCAGCAGCACGTCTTCCTTTTCCAGAGGAGATGAAGAATACTGCAGCCAAGTGTGTCTACTGGGAAACTTTGGGGGACTTGTAAGATAGCGATTTGGCTAGACTAGAACACTGACACTTCCAAAAAACTGAACATGAATCCTTAAGTAAAACCAGATACAACTTATGTTTATGGTGAAATTTTGTGGTCTCGATTCCATGTGCATTAGCTCTTTGTTCTGTCTCATGGAGTGGAAAAATCTGAAGGGGAGGTGGAACCACCAAGTCATAGATTCATAGCTAAAGCAGAAAGACATTTTCATGTGGTTCAGCTGCTTCAGATTCTGAGGCTGAGCCATAATTACAGCCATTAACTTTTACTACAGATGTGACTCATCGCCCCGAGGGCTGCTTTCAGAAACCAGCTGTATGTATAAACCTGTATTTTGCTTTGCAGCGTGGTGTGCTGGGGCAGAAATGTCAGCATCTTATTGCATAAGGCTCTGGCGGGTGGAGTTCCAGAGTGCTCCTTGCAGAGGGAAAAGAAAAACCCCTGCCTGTGTGTGTGCCATTTGAATGCAGATATGTGCATTAAATTTACAGGAATTCCAGCATTTACAGGATTATTTATATTCCTTTGCAGCATCTCAAATAACAAGCCCGTTGTGACTTTGTTAGTGTGCTTGCTTTTAGCAAAGAATTATTTAGAAAAGTTTGAGCTTACATATGGGATACACATGGGTTTGCAAGTTGGAAATGTATGTATGGAGGTTTCCTTACAGAAGATAAAGTTGAGTTTACTTAACTTGCAATTAGAGATGCAAGAAGTGCAGAACTGATTATATGCAGCCTATTTGTCATGGCTGGGTTTTTACTCTGTCACATTCCTTCAGAAACAGAGCATGCACTTTTCCTTGTTTCTGCTTACTCACTCAACTTCTTGTGACTCCACACTGCTAACACTGAATGCATCTTTCACTGAAGTATTTTATCTTTGATTACTTTCTCAGGTCTTTTCAAAATCAAATATTACCATACCCATTTTTTCTCCCACCCGAAAATAAGTCCCATGCAGTAGATGGCTAAACCTGGGACTGAGTTGCATGTTGGTTCCAGAAGAACTTTCCTTGTGCTCCGTGTGACTTTTGGTTAAACTGCTTCAGTGTACTTATAGCCAGCCTTGTCAGGTCAACAGTATTCTATTAAATAAACACAACAAAGATTGTAGTAAGTACAAGGTATTGTGCTTTTAAACCTGTGCATCTAAGTAAGTGCCAAAGCTTTTTGTGCAGCATTAAAAACTTCAGCTGTGATTTTGTAAGGGCATGATTAGACTGCGTTATAATCTGAAAAGTCACTCTGTTTGATGTTGGATTTTGTTGTTGTTGTTGTTGTTTTGGGGTGTTTTTTTGATGAAAAAGAAAAAGCTGCAAGGAGAAAAATTAAGTAGCTCACCTGGCTGGGATCTGAGAGCCCCGCTGAAATGCCAAAACTAACAGTATTTGAAGTTTCCAAATGCTAGATGAGTAAATATAGCAAAAAAGTTGCATCTTTTTTTACTCTAGGTCTATAAGAGAAGGTTCATCTCTTCCTAGAACATCAGAAAGTGTTTTATTGTAAGGGTTCACTTTACAAATTGTGTGGGAGTCCCCCTCCACCTCTTTGTCTCTACAACTTGTAAAAGCTTGGAGGCAATGACTGCCACAAGAGCCTTCTGTGCCTCTGGAAATTGGGAAATGCCTTCCTTTGTTGTAGGCCTAGCACAATGGGATGGTCTTCACCAAAGGCCACTACTTGTGGGCTGCTGCAGGTTGGTCTCATAGCTAGAAAGGGACAGCTGTTCTGGCTGCAGATGAGGTTTATTATAAAGATGGGCAGGCTATGCTGAAGCAAAATCGATCCAGACAACATCCCTGTGGCAGGGTATTCACATTGGTGTCCGTGGCACACTTTTGATGTTGGCAGTGTTGCCAAATCTTAGCTGTCATCTGGTCATTTTTGCTGCTTTCAGGTCACCTGGGTATGTGGTGAGTTAATCTGGTTTTCCTTACCCAGCATCATTTTGGTATTATCTTTATCTTTTTTTTTCCCTAGGGACAGAGGTGTCACCTCTGTGTGCAAGTGGAGCAGTTTGAGTCTCTTGCAGATGTTCTGTTCTCCCAGCTGTGAAATGGCAGCTGCTGTGAGTTAGGGCAAGGCAATAACAAAATACTCAGGGAGGTTACGATGTACTTTACAGCTTGTAGAGGCCAGACCAGATTTCCACCTCAACAGTCAGCAGCACATTTCTTCTGAAAAAAAAAAAAAAAACAAAACCCAACAATTCTCTGTTTTCATTTTTAATTCACAAGCCTTTGCATAGCAGTGTTCTGGGTTGGTTTCTCCTAGAAAGCTGCTGGTGATGTGCAGTGTTTGAGTATGTTTAATCAAGAAGGGCATCAGCATGATGCTTCTAAGTTCTGTACATCTAGAGTCAATTGAGTACATCTGTACATGAACCCAGTACATCTAGAGCACTGTGTCCAGTGCTGGGCTCCCCAGGTCAAGAGAGACAGGGAACTCCTGGAGAGAGTCCAGTGGAGGTTACAAAGCTGCTGAGGGGCCTGGAGCATCCCTGGGCCTAGGAAAGGCTGAGAGCCCTGGGGCTGCTGAGCCTGGAGAAGACTCAGAGGGGATCTGATCAAGAGGTAAAGGGTGGGGAGCAAGAGAATAGGGCTGGTCTCTTTTCAGTGGTGCCCAGTGACAGGACAAGGGGCAATGGGCACAGACGAACCCAGGAGGTTCCATTGGAACATGGGGAAAAACTTCTGTGGTGTGAGGGTGGCAGAGCCTGGAACAGGCTGCCCAGAGAGGTTGTGGAGTCTCCTCTGGAGAGATCCCAAACCCACCTGGATGTGATCCTGGGCACTCTGCTGTGGGTGACCTACTGGAGCAGGGGGTTGGATGAGATGATCTCCAGAGGTCCCTTCCAAGCCCACCATGCTGGGATTCTGTGATATTAGCAGTGTAGAACTGGTCTACAAGAAGGCAACCCAGGGCCTGATGCAGAGCATTGAGCATTGCTAATTAAAACCTGACGAGCAGAAGAAATTGGTAAAGTAGCATTCGGAAGTATGAAGCTTGTTGTCCAACTGTCATGCAGAGCCTGCTTGAGCAGACTGTCCTTTTGTCCTGGGTCACTCCACTCTCTCTCCTTGCCCTTCATCCTTTCAGTAAAGTTTTATCTGTGTAGTTTTGGGCATAGCTGTCGTTCCTGGTGGTGAGGCCCCATTTAGTCTACAGGACCTGGTGGTGGACTCCGCTCTCAAGAGCTGAAGTGCTTCAAGAACTAGATTATTCTCACAGACATGACCAGCTAATTAATTTGCATGCCCAACAGCCTGGGTTTCTCTAAACAGTCCTGCTGGCATGTCCTGCTACAGAACATAGTCTGTCAGGTTGCTGGTGGTGTCCATGGCCAGGCCAGAGTAGGGTCCTGCTCGGCTGGGCACACTACCCAGTAGTAGATCAGAAAGGGCCTGGCCTGAGAAGCAAACCCTATGAGTATGAGGGACCTCTGAACTGCCTTCCAATACCTGAAGGGAACCTCCAGGAAGGTTGGAGAGGGACTTGGCACAAGTGTCCAGAGACAGGACAAGGGGAAATGATTTTAAACTGGAGGAGAGGAAGTTTAAACTGGGGCTTAGGAAGAAGTTCTTCAGCAAGAGGGTGGTGAGACTCTGGACTAGATTGCCCAGAGAGTTTGTAGATGCCCCTCCCTGGAGGTGTTCAAGGGCAGGCTGGATGGGGCCTTGAGCGACCTGGTTTAGCTGAGAGGTGTCCTTGCCCATGGCAGGGAGGTTGGATGAGATAATCTCTGCGGTCCCTTCCAACCTCAGCCATTCCATGATTCTGCCATTCTCTATTTAGTTTTAAGGAACAAAGATGTAAATGAGAAGTTTCTCTCTGTATTAGTTGAGAGTTTTATCATGAATCTCTGTCTCTGCTGTACGTTGGTTGCTGTCCATACAATGTGCTTGTGTGCTACATCATCAGGGTGTCCAAATGAACCTGTTCTATTTTGCATGCTTTGATACTGTTAAAAATAGGGCGGTTTGTGTCATTATGTCCTGTGTTATGAACATGACTAGAAGGTTATTTGCACGTCTGCCTGGTAGATTAGGATTAGTCCTTCTAGGGAAGTCCTCTACTTCATGGAGTAAGGACCAGGGATTTGAGTTAGACTTCCTCAGTGTTGATATTTTCTGGGTTTTGTGTCTTTTTCTTTTTTTTAGGGGCAAAGAAATCTATAACGTACAGTATGAAGAAATTATATAAAATGACAAGGGGATGGTTAAGGAAGACATCCTGAGTCTTGACATACTGTGTATGGGTAAATAAATGGTACTTTTTCTCCAAATATTTTGCAGATGTTGCTTTGCCTGCTTGGGGAGATTAAAGTGCATTTAAGAAGTCTGTTCTAATAATTCACATGCCAAATTTTACTACTAAAACAGGAACTCTGGTTAGTGAGGGAAAGTTTGGTGGTAATAGGGCGAAGGAATTATACTCTGTGAACACTGAAATGAATTTTCCTGTATAGTATACCTTGGATTTTTAGAAACCCTGAGTAGAATGGATGGATTGTACGTATGAATGAAGAACCAAAGCCACTCATTTTCCATGTATTGCTAGATTTATTTTCCAAAATGCATTTGGGCTCTTTCAAAATATTTACTGCCCCAACTTTAGCTCTGTCAGGGACTTATGGAACTGGAGAGTCTGTGGAGTTTTAAGTAGATATGTAACTGTCCTCTCAAAATAATTTATTTCTACACTTACAAATTCATTCCAAAAATTCCTCTGAGGGTCCTTCCTGGGTGCCTCTGCAGGGCAGACTTCATGAAAAGCAAATGCTTTTTTCTCTCAGATGCGTGGCATTCTGAATCCAAAACCTTCAACAACAACTTTCACTCTGGTAAAGAGTCTTTGAAAGGAGAAGCTTGTCAGGTATAGGATCCTTTCATAAAAATTGTGTATTCCTTTCATGAGACAGAGATGATGACTGCCCAGCTCGTGGCTGAGTGTTGTCAGAAGTGCTGTGGTTGGAAGGAAGGTCCTGACCCTCAGAACGTACTTGTGCAGATTTATGAAACGTGTGGTGTTTGGATGAAGGTTCTACCCAAGTGCTTTAAAGTTGGGAATTTTATGAACAAAAGTACCTACTGTTTGGGTTTGGGATTATTATTATTTTCCTGAAAGTACTCTCCACAAAGAAAAAACTTATTCTTCCTTAATTCAATTAGCTAAACTAAAGAAAATTAGATTTTTACATAACATGTTAAAGAATGGACATTTCTGGCACTGTTCATGTGTGACACAAATTTGGAGCATCTGTTGTAAATAGTATATTTTTTTCCACTGAATCAGGTGGATTTGCTAATTTTGGATTTTTTTTTTAAATAGAAACAAATAGAGAGAACGCTTCATTTTACTTGTGAGAATGTCAATGCGAAAAATAATTTCAAGGTAAACAATTGAAATAAAATGAGTCTTGTCGGTATTTTAAATTAGCATGTATTTTTTTCTTGTGTTTTATGTGATCAATGGTGCCATCTCTCAAGCTACATTTGATTTAGTGATCTCACTTTTTAAAAAAAATAAATAATTGGATTGAAATTGGCTGCTAATTGTTTCCAGGGAGCAGTCCAAAACCTAAATTTAAGACAGAAAGCAGAAAATGTATTATTGTATATAATATGACTCAGAAAATATATTATTGCATATAATATGACTCATCCAAGCTTACTTTAATCACAGGGGGCCTTTTAAATATTGATCATTTTAAAATATTTGAGTTTAAAGTGGCAAAATTTAAAAGCAGTCAGGAAGTAAGTGTGTCCCTTTTTTATTATTTCTTTGGGAAATCTGACTGCTGAGAAATAGCAACTCGCTAAGGTCAGATTCCTAACACTTTGCATTGTCAGTTGATGATAGATCTGGAAATTGTAAGACAAATCCCTTCAGATATCCTTTTTCTGACATCAGGAGGCTGGCTGTCCCTTTTAGGGTGGGATATTGTGCAGAAGTGACTTTGGCCAGAGAACGTTGGTGTGTGTGTGGCACTGGCATTCTCTGTTCCTGCTACTGAGAGCCCAAAGTCCCCGCTTTGAAAAGTTTACTGTATAAGATCTGGAGCTGAGGGAATTTAAGCCACTGCTTAAATTAAATCAACCTTGGTTTTTGGCTGGATGTTTTTGTTTGCATGAAGAGGTTCCTTTCTGGATAATCCAGAGGTCTTTTATACAAAGTATACCCTAAAATTAATGTCACATGTAGTGAGGATGTGGAATAGCTGTATGGTCTGCTACATCTCAGCATGAGCTCTCCTGGAGAGAAATCTGAACTCAGATGTTGACTGGCTTAGGTGTGCTCAGTGGAAAATTCTTAAGAACAGAGAATACTGATCCCAGTAGTAGAAACAGACCTTGACAGACACAAAGCTTTTGGACAAGGATTTGGGATGGAGCCCTGACCTGAATGTGACATAGTTACCAGGTAAGAGGTGCAGAGCTGCGTGGTTGGGTCATCTAACGAGGTAATGGCTTTGATGTTTTTGTCCCAAACGAAGTATGCTGTAGGGGAAGCTGTGGATGGGCAGGACACGGACGAAAGACTGATTTTTACATGGCTAATGTGCTGTTAGTAAATTTGTAGTAGGGTCCACTGTATTATTTTGGGAGGGGAAACCCAAACAAAACAGTCCTCATCTGTGAAAGTCTTATGATACCAAAACCATTTGGAAGCTGAAATGACAGAACATAATGGGTCAACTCCTTGTAGGAAACGGGATGGCTTCAAAAATAACCCTCTGCATGAACAGTTAGCAGAACGATTTATTTATTTTTAATATAACTGAACTCTATATATTCTGGCCTTCTTTTGTAGTTGTGTTTATTTTCTTTTAAGGCTGTGTGGGAAAGGGTCTAAGTGAGCCTTGACTCCTTCTCAAGGAGAGGATGCTCACTGCTGGTGAGGATTTCTCCTCAACAGACTCAGCAAGATCACTCACAGTGGAACTGTATTTATCTCTAAGTGTGTCTGTGAGAATTCTGTTTCTGTGGTCAAGTTTTGGAGAATGAATTCTGTAAGCAGAAAAATACAGTTATTTTCTGCTTTTAAAAAATGCCAGTTGCTGCACGCTTTACTGTTAGAAATGTTTTCCATGGACTTGCATACATTACCAGGTAATTAAGCCTAACAACTAAAATGTGATTCCAAATTTTGCCTCACTTTTTATGTCTGTAAATGAAAATCATAAAATCACTCTGGCTGGAAGAGACCTTTAAGATCATCAAGTCCAACTGTTACCCCAGCACTGCCAGGTCCCCACTGACCCATGTCCCTCAGCACCACATCTCCATGGCTTGGAAACCCCTCCAGGGATGGGGACTCCACCACTGCCCTGGGCAGCCTGGGACAGCCCTGGACAACCCTCAAAGGGTTCTCAGGTCTAGCCTAAACCTCCCCTGGTGCAACCTGAGGCTGTCTCCTCTTGTCCTGTCGCTTGTTCCTTGGGAGAAGAGCCCGACCCCCACCTGGCTCCAGCCTCCTGTCAGGGAGCTGTGGAGAGCCAGAAGGCCTCCCCTGAGCCTCCTTTGCTCCAGGCTCAGCACCCCCAGGTCCCTCAGCTGCTCCTCACTAGACCTGTGCTCTAGACCCTTCCCCAGCTTCATTGCCCTTCTCTGGCCATGGTCCAGCCCCTCAGTGTCTTTCTTGGAGTGAGGGGCCCAAAACTGCACCCAGGATTCAAGATGCAGCCTCCCCAGTGCCAAGTATGGAGGGACAATCCCTGCCTCAGTCCTGCTGGCCACACCTTTGCTGATGTAAGTAATTTCTGTAAGCCCTGTGATTCCCTCAAGGACGCAGACCTTCCCTGGTGCTGTGTAGAAACCTATAGACTGAAAGGAAAAGAAAAAAGGGATGTCTGTGGTGCACAGATGGAGCAAACACTTATCCAAAGAACAGTCAATATGACCAAGTTAAAGAGGAAAAAAGTATGCAGTGGCAAAATTAGACCCTCTGACCTGTTAAGGACCTAGTTCCTTCCTCCTGTGATAGTGAGTTAAGTGAAGCTTTACATCATGAGCCACACTGGGCATCCTTGAACACCACCATCCTGACCAACTTGTACCTTCTTTTTTTTTTTCCCCCTTTTTTTAACAAAAAGGTGAGGATGGGCTTTTTAAACCTGGTTCAACAACAGCACCACTGGCTGTGAAACCACTGGCTCATAAGTAACTGCTTCAGGCACTGTTTGAGAGAGACCATGTGTCATAGATTGCCCAGCATCTATTTGAGAATCCTCACCAGCAGATTAAATCACACGCTCGAATTCAAACGCAGATGTTACGACTGTTGTTGGGTAGGTATGGAATTCCTGTTTGAGACTCAAGGCAATGTGCAGCTTGGGCTTGAATCTACGGAAATAAAAATATGTTAAAAATCAACATACTGTCTCAGCTGGATGCTGGTGAAACCTCCTTGGGTCTGGCTGCACCTTCTGTGGGTTTTGTCTGCTGCCTTGAAGGTGTGGCTCTTTTCCCTGTTGTTGAGTGAGGGTACCTTGGAGATGGGTGTATGGCCTATGAGGATATCCTACATCCTAAAAGGCTCTGTTTCCTCTCCTCTGCGGTTCCTCACCCCTGCTAAGTTTGGGGGTGAGCAGCTGTTAGATCTGGAGTTGTTTTCATGATGAAATGCAGTTGTAATGCTATGGAAGCATTGAAAAGAAGAGCTTTCTTTTTAAAGCCATTAGGGATACAGTTGATGTTCTGAAAATTAAAGGAAGACACATTTTACAGTGGCTTTGGTGTTTCAGAAGGTGCTTGCTACTGGAAGGGTGGTTCAGAACACTCAAAGTCAATCCCAGGTCAGCCTGGGGTGTGAAAATGAGTTTGCCTCAGCTCCTGTAGTGGAACAGTGATCTCCGCGCTGAACCTTGCTCGCTGAGCAAGGGCATTTGTTCAAGAAATCATGTTCTGGTAGAAAAAATAGGAATGTCTT
This sequence comes from Merops nubicus, assembly GCF_000691845.1. NCBI lineage: Eukaryota > Metazoa > Chordata > Aves > Coraciiformes > Meropidae > Merops > Merops nubicus. The sequence continues at coordinate 4,129 of NW_008582738.1, read as the reverse complement.
GCTTTGCTGCTTAGCAGCTAATGAAGCATTTTTCTGTGCAGGAGATGCTGTATGGTGTCAGCCCCTCCCACGCTCCGTGCTCCTTGTCCCCGGGCCAGTGGGCTGGTCTCTCCCTCCACAGGTGTTGCTGTCCTGCAGGATCTGCCCACGATCCCATCTTGCTGTGCTCACCCTGCATGGCTGGAACCACCTCTACGAACTCTGTGTGTAGAGACATAATGGGTCACTTCTAGCTCTTCAGAGAGAGTTTTGCAAATCCCACTTTAATCGCTCCTACTTCACTCCATCTGTTGATACGTTGCCAGCATTGAAGTCTGTGCAGTAAATCTTCGTGAGACATAAAGTCCTTCCTCCTCACCCGTACAGGCTGAAATCTTCAGCTATAGTCTGTTCTGTAAATCATTTATCTGCGTGCTTTTTAAAAAGCAGTCTACCTTTCCCCTTGAGGCCATTAGTCTTGAACGTATTTATTTTTTTGGCCGAGCTCCAGGAATGAATCACGGCCCCAAGCAGCGTACAGCCTGAACTCCTCTCTATTGTGAACAGAAAATACTTGATGCCCTTGCTACATTTTGCTATGTAAAACTTTTAAGAGCAGAGAGATTGCTTTCAGACTTGTTGGTTGCTTTTGAAGTTCTTCAACAGTATGTGGAAATGATTTCTTACTGTTGTACAGCTTTAATCCACTCGAATAACTAGGTATTGTTGCAGGGGAAGTTAGTACGTGGGAATATGTTACTAACTCTTAGTTGGAGCGAGGTGTGTTTGTTCTTTCAGGAGAAATAGCCACTTCAGTTTTCATTCCGTTTGTGATTTTTGTGATTTTCCTGTCTGTACCTTCCTGCTCCAATTCCCTGCCGCTTTATTGTTTTCTCCTTTCTTGACTTAATTCTCAAGTCTTTCATTCTGCTCTTCAGCCATCCCTCTTTTCTGCTTTGGCTGTTCCACTGTGGATACTGTTTCATGCTCCAGCCCCTTTTTTCCTGTGTAACAGTGCTTTCATGAAAGGCAGCCAGGCAGATGATTTATTTCTTGATGTCTTAAAAGGCTTCTTTGTAATGAAGAGCCTGGACCCAATCAAAGGACTGAGGATTTCCGTAGGTGAGTCAGCAGCATGGCCCCAGTGAAGTGTGTAACCCTGTCTCATGCTTCAGGGGCCGTAAGCTCCATGACACGGGATGAATGGGAAAACAAAATTTGATGGATACATAACCATAGATTCTGGTTTCCACTTCTCTTTATAGGCTTTAGTCTCAGCATTGTGGCCCTTTATTAACTTTGCCTGCTGTCATGGGCGACCCAGCTGGCTTGCAGGATGATGTTTGGCTGCTCCTGAGCTTCACATTTGGGGAGTGCATGAAGCGGTACTGCAGAGGGTGCTGGGCTCTCCACTACCACGTGTAAGGTGATCTCTTTACTGCTTGCTCACATCCCCCTTTTTCCAAGCACTGGAGAAGTGAGCTTCTGCAGGCAGCTGGCTGTGGGACCCTTCCAGTCAAAAATGATCAGAGGGCTGGAGCACCTCTGCTATGAGGCCAAGCAGAGAGAGGTGGAGTTGTTCAGCCTGGAGAAGAGGAGGCTCTGGGGAGACCTTATGGTGGCCTTCCAGTACCTGAAGGAAAGCTGGGGAAGGACTGATTACAAGGGTGTGTAGCCACAGGATGAGGCGCAATGGTTTTAAGCTCTAGCAGGGGAGATTTAGGTTAGACATGAGGAGGAAGTTCTTTCCTATGAGAGTGGTGGGACACTGGCACAGGCTGCCCAGAGAGGTGGTGGAGGCTCCATGGAGACATTCAAGATCAGACTTGATGAGGTTCTGAGCAACCTGCTCGAGTTGGGGATGTCCCTGATAGTGCAGGGGGGTTGGACTAGAAGGCCTTTAAAGATCCCTTCCAACCCAAAGCATCCTCTGATTTTGTGATTTAGCTCCAGTTGACTTTCAAAGTCAGTGACTTTTTCTAACAGTTGGAAACAGCTGCGACCTTCTCACACATAAGGTGGCTTTCCATAGCACCAAGCAGAACAAGTGTGATTCCTTCCTGTCAGAGCGTGGCACTTGGCAGTATCACACAGCTTCCTGACACTTGCAACAAAAATCTTGGCCAAATTGGGCCAATAAAGATGAATTTAGAGGCTAGTATTCCTGGGTGGCTTTGGGAACAGAACTCGAAGGTCCATGTTCTTTAAATCAATTGCAGAGGTCATGCTAGAGCCTGCTCCAATTTGGGAAACTTTAGAATAAACAGAGCACTTGGTGAGTGTCCAGTCAAGGGGGATCCAGGCAGGGCTGTGACTCATGCCTTTTCCCGGCAATTAATTTAAAAATAGACTTGAAATTGAAATATGCTTTGAAGGTCAGAATGTCAGGTCAGTGTGTGTCTGACAGTTTTTTCGTGGGGAAGGTGTTGACAGGGCACAAAGCATTCTTCATTTTAAAACCTACTTCTACCCATATATCCTCAATGGGTAGAAAATGAGGGGGTTTTTTTGTGTTGTCCACAGCAGAGAGAAGAGATCTTACCTCTGTGGAGCTATTCTCTGGTAGATTTTTTGAGCAAACAGCTGCTTTGTCACTTTTGGTACTGTGGTTTCATAAAATTTTATATTGACTTTATTTACCTGTTTTTCTAGATAAAAATCTACAGGGCAGTTGCCAGCTGAGCCTGAACTTAATGGCTGCTTTAGGGAGAGGCTGTAATCACTTTACTCTTGCATGTTTTAACCTCTTACTCAGGCTTGTTAAATCAGAAATGTTAAGAAATGGATTAAGCTTTAGTACATGAACAGGAAGCTTCAGACTATACATTCTGAAATTACTAATGAAAACTGCAAATACTTCAGTTACGTCTTTAATCTGAGAATTTATGTGGTTTTTTTGGCGTTCAGAATCCAGCATTCTGCCAAATCCTTTTCCTTAATGTTGGATGGCTATGTGGACAGATACACACACTTCTTTTTTTTCCCTAAAAAGATGAAGATCATGCAGCTGCAAAGACCAATATTCATATCTGACCAAAACTTCATGCAAGTGTAATGGCTATAGAGGGTTTTTCTGGTTTTAAGTGTGAACAGAATTTGATTCTTAGGAGTTTGCAGCCATTAAGGGACTATCTTTAAAAAGAAAAAAATAGTAAAGTGGTCACAATGCTGTCTTTTGGTTCCTTCACTTGGCTTTATTGTACTGTGAGCCCTTCTTTGAAAGACTTGAGCCTGATGTTTAAGATACCTCCCATCTCATTTAAACAAGCAAGCTTGTTTAATTAAAGTTTTGTTAAACAACAAGTTCAGTTAAGTGTCTCATTTTGGCTTTATTGAATTAATTTATATTACTGCTCTTACGTGGAATCTATCGAGCCCTATTGTATACTGGGTAAATTTGAAAGGTTGTGTTCCCACAGAATGGATTATTTTTTTAGCCTCTGCCTCCTGCCAAAGTTTCTCCAAACCTCCTATTTTAAAATCAGTAGTGAAGCATGAGAAGGGGGCATTCAGTGTTCTTTGGGTTTTGTTTTGTGGTTCTGTTTTTTTCTTGTAGTGTTGCCGCCCTGCTCACCTCTGGCTCGCTCCCTGTGCAAGGCAAGGGTGAGAGCCAAGAAGCCAGTAGCTTCTTGGAATGCTCCAGGCAGTGCTGCAGGAGGGGGGCAAGAGCTGTCAGAAAGCAGCCCACCGATGTCCATGTCACAGTGCGGCCTGGGGCAAGGCTTTTGAACCCAAGTGATTTTCACAAGAAAACCTAGTCAATCTTTTGTTGTTGTTTTCTCCTTCCCCTCTGCTTCCCCACTGCCTCCCAAGCGTGGTGCTGGGCCACACACCCGAGGTGATGAGCTCGTCCACACTCTGCACGCCCCTGGCTAGCTCTGAGCCTGCATCCTGGCGTGAGGAAGTTGCCAAGAAGGAGCCTGAGCCAGTGGCACTTTGACAGTCTGAAGGTGAGTTTGTGCAGCCAGTGGCAGGTGATGGAACGACGTCACTGCCCCCCAAATCCTTACATTTTCACTGGATCATAAAGGTTGTAATTGTGTAGGTGCTTTTTAAGTAAAGCATCTGTTTTCTTCTGCTCTACTTTTTGTTGTTTGAAGAGTGTCCTCCCTCTGTTCCTTGTGTAGATGATTTGTGACTCATTTCAGCA